>NC_029788.2:133058127-133068779 GCF_000816755.2 Arachis ipaensis | reverse complement strand
GAATCTCGTAATATATATACAGTAATGAAGAAAAGACGGCGCGTGGGATGAGCAATGTGCACTTAGCAGTTAGGTTAGGATGTGAAAATTGCGGCATTAAAATAATCTGAAATCTGTTTGCCAATTTATTTGGACCTTTCCTTCCACCTTAGCTTAGCTCCCGGTTTTTGGGAACCATCCTTCCATTAATTAATTAATTACCGTCCTCATTAGTATTACTATTATATTGCTAATCCTAATCATGGTTTTGTTTAAAACCAATCACTGGTTTCTGGTTTATATTCACTCCTATGGGCGACGACTCTGCCTCAAACTAGGTTCCTCTGCCTGTGGATCCCACCACCACCCAATTCTACTTTTAGGTTCATTGAATCCAATGCTTAATTAATGGGAAAAGAAAAACTTTGTTAGTCATCATTACTCATTACTTAACTGAAATTGTTTTTATTTGGATTATTACTCGTTAGTGGAATGGACCAGTTGCTTGCTTATAGTACTATATTAAGCAAATAATACCAACCATATTCGGCTCCTAATTAAGTTCTTAAATCTCGACTTTATCGATAAGGTTAAAGACTTGAATCCTTAAGAAGAATCATAAAATAGTTGCATTATTCATACAAGGTCAACTGTGTGTCTGTGTTTTTGTTTTTTTTTTTTTGGGTCGGTTAGGTCAACTGTGTACATGAATGGGTTGATGAGTGGACTAACATGAATGAGGCCCTACTGTTCTCCCATAAATTTTATTTTTGGATCAGTTATAAATCCATTACTTTTCATAAACCATTTTTGGTCTTGTTGGACCTTCTTTTGAGAGGACCATGTTTTTGCTTCGTACATACGGTTGAAGTGTTCCACCGCAGACCAAAAAAATAAAAATAAAAATTACGTCCAAGCTCAGTACCGCGACGGATTAGTCCTTGACCTGCCGGGTTGGGGGATACCGTGGGAAACCAAAAAAAATTACGTCCAAGCTCCAAATATAGATATGTATAGGACTAAATCCCCATAATGGTCCCCGAGATTGACACCGTGCACCAAAATTGTCCCTGATATTCCAATTGCACCAATTACGTTCCTGAGATTGGAAAATTTGCACCATAGTGGTCCCTGACCCGTTTTCCGTTAACGGCGCGCTGACGTGGCTTGATGACGTGGATTTTTGGTGACACGTGTCACTTCATGGTTTGGCCACGTGTAACGATATGATGATGTGTCGGTCAACGACACGTGGCAAGCTGACATGGATGGGTATGCCACATGTCACAATGCTATTTTGCCACGTGTCAGATTATGTATTATTAAACTCTTAACTTACACTCTTTATTAAATCAATATCAATATGTCACATAATTCTTTTAATAAAATATTGTAGAAAAAAATTGTATAATTAAAACTAATATTTTAAAAATATTTTATAAAAACACTTGTATTTAAATAACTTGTGAAAAGATAAAATTAAAATTAGTGTATTCAAATATATAATGAGAATTTTAAATTTATAAAAAAAATGAGAAAAAACTGATGAAGGGACTAATTTGGTGCACGACATTCAATTTTAGGGACTAAAATGAGTCATTAGATGCAAAGTAAGGGACCAATTTGGTGCACATGTAACGATGACATCGTGGATGACACGTGGACAAATAGCATTGCGACACGTGGCATAATAGCATTGTGACACGTGGCATACCCATCCACGTCGGCTTGCCACGTGTCGTTGACCGACACATTATCATACCGTTATACGTGGCCAAACCATGAGGTGACACGTGTCACAAAAAATCCACGTCATCAAGCCACGTCAGCGCGCCGTTAACAGAAAACGGGTCAGGGACCACTATGGTGCAACTTTTCCAATCTCAGGGACGTAATTGGTGCAGTTGGAATCTCAGGGACAATTTTGGTGCACGGCGTCAATCTCGGGGACCATTATGGGGATTTAGTCATATGTATAGACAAAATCTAGAGCAACACTTCTATTAAAATCTGGTCGGTATTTAACTAATAAAAGAAAAACACTCAATAATTACAAATCACAAAATTTACTGCTTTATCACTCTTCGTATGCATATTCTCAAGTTCTCATTGCTTAGTTGAAAGCATTAACAACAAATTGATAAAGGTAAAAACTCAGGTGCAGTCGACTTTACGTAAAGTTTATAGCTGAGAGTCGTTAGATGAAAATTTAGTCAAATCAATCAAATCATCTAACAATTCTTAACTATCAACTTCACATAAAGTCGACTGTACCTGAGTTTTCAATGACAAAACATTTTTCTTAAAAAACAAAAAAAAACCTATCATTAACTTCCTTAGTCTATCTACATTTCTAACATAATAATTGATTAATATTTTCTGAAAATTATTGATAAATAATAGATAAGAGTATATATATATATATATATTAAGAGAAAAGGATAAATAGGTTCCTGATCTTTTGTTCCGCGGACATTTTTGTCCCTGACCATTGAAAAATACTTTTAAGTCCCTGACCTTCACAAAATTTGGACGGATCAGTCCCTCCGTCCAAATGCCTCCGTCAGGGACTAATCCGTCCAAATGCCTTCGTCAGGGATTGATTCGTCCAAGTTTTGTGAAAGTTGGGGACTTAAAAGTATTTTTCAATGGTTAGGGACAAAAATGTCTGCAGAGCAAAAGGTCAGGGACCTATTTGTCCTTTTCTCATATATTAAAAAGTTACTTGTTTATTATTTAATGAAAAAAAAAAAAGGCACGTGTGGATTAGGAAGAGTAGCAATAGGGTTTCACGCTCGAAGCTCGCACTCAGCTCAGCTTCTTTGGCCTACAAACAATGTCGTCGCTGAAGAGAGCGCTTCGCCAGTTCACCTTCGGAACCGGCAAGACCGCCGGACGCAACTCTTCCGGTCGCATAACCTCCTTCCACCGCGGTGGCGGCGCCAAGCGCCTCCAGCGAACCATTGATCTCAAGCGCAACGCCGCACCTTCCTCTGGGGGCATTGTTGAGCGGATCGAGTACGATCCCAATCGCTCCTCCAGCATCGCCCTCGTCCGATGGACCGAAGGAGTCCGCCGCCGTGCCATGCCGGAGAAAGCCCTTGCTCAGCCGTCGCGCAAATCGCTCCAGATCGATAACTCCATCGAAGGCAACAACAACATCCGTGGTGTGTTCGCATTCAATCTGATGCTGCCTCCGCAGCACGCTGGTTCAGCATCGAGGAACGCGTTCTTGTCGGCGTTCTCGCCAAAGGGAAAAGCAGCTTCTGCTTCTGCATCTGGATCTGGATCCGAATCGCTTCCCCTCGGGTTGCCGAGGATTGCGGTGGTTGCGTCGAGAGCATCGTTCTTCGCGCCGCGAGCGAGAGGGGAGGAGAAGCTGGAGGTTCGGAACTGGAAGAAGAACAACGACGTGTGGACGCATAGGAACAAGCGCAAAGCTGCAATTTCTTGGCACGGCATCGCGCGATAGGGTTCAGAGCGCAAAGGAATTAGGGTTCGTGCTAGAAATTGGCCCTTTCACGCTCTTGTAAACCTAAATTTGTCACTTAATTTCAAAATCATAGTCTTCTATTTTTCTTTCATCTGAAAATTTTAGTTGAGATTTTGTTTGTCTTGAATTCTGAGGCATAAGGAGACGACAATTTGGTTTTGCAAAGTGAAATATATATGAATTGCTTCTAGCTACATCATCTAACATGGTGTTGTTGTTAGATTCTGTGTATGAAAAGCTTTTTGAAATGTGTCAAATTTGAGGTTCCTGCTTTGAACCAGAGTTATATTTTCTGTTCATACGTGTTTTTTTTCTTTTTTTTTTGTGTGTATTAAAATTGTTAGATGATTACGTAGTGTATTAGCTGGAAAGAGAATTTTGTTACATTAAGCAGGAGTTAGATGCTGAATCCCAATAGTTGTTATCATTGCAACACTTTCTAGCTCAATGTTTTGAGTTTACTAGCAAATATATAATTGACTTTGGTCCACTCATGTCGGTTTTCAAAGATCTCAGTTCAGCATGCAAATTAGATAAGATGGTATTAATGAATTCTTGAAATAAAGAACTCTCTTTGATAGAAATCTGCATTGCTGGGTCTAAAGTGTAAGCAAGGAAGCACAGAGCATAAGGAAATAGTGACTACTCTTCGCAGTTTAGCATTCTTGAAGGAAATCAATGGGGCCAATTAATAGGCTTAGTACTATGCATTCATCTTTGAAAACCCTGTTCAGTGAATGTCAGCATGTTCAAAAGAATGTATGAGTCTTGTAGTTCAGGTGAAGAGATTAAAAGTATTTTATAAGAGGTTCTAAAGAAGGGAGAGTGGATGTATGGTTATATTAATTTGTTAGAAGGATTGGAAAGATGATGGTGTATTTGGGAAGGCAATTTGCAGAATATCTTATTTGGATATTTTTCATGCTGATGGTGTATCTTATGAATCCCACTAGTTCCTCTTTATATGTTGCTTTCTTCATGCTTTTATGTTAGGAAATGTAACCATCTTGCTGAGTTGGATACAAATTAGAATAATTCAGATATTTATTCATTTTAGAGAGGATGCCTAACTCAAACTTCTCTATCGATTATGAGGAACATTCGTACTAGCAGACACCATTACATACCTCAGCTGATAGGGTTATAAGAATTTGAGAATTCAATTACTGTTTTAAGAGTCGCAAGAGCAACTCTCACCTATAGTAAACAGCTTATTAGTGGTTAAATTTCACTGCCGAATTTGTCCCTTATCTTATTATCTCTTCTCTTGGCTGTAGTCTTCTAATACATTAAATAGTCAGATTCACCTTATCAAGCTTGAAAAGAACATAATTATGGTTATTATTATTATTAAATGTCAACATTATTATTATCCATGCAGTGTGCTTTAAAGATAAGGCAATAGAGGTGTTTTATGGCTTGCATTTTGGTCATGATTGTATGGTTTGTATGAATGGTATAGTAAAATGTGGGTCTTGATGTTTTAAAAATACATACTTGTCCATTAACCAATCATGCATGATAAGGTATAAGAAGCTGCATCATCGGTTGATCCTCCCTTTCACCCAGCTCACAATTTCACATTCTAACTACGTTGCTTCTGTGTGGTGGTAAAACAAATCCAATAAAAACTATACAAAATTAAGAACATTGAGAAATGCAGAAACGTTTCTCTGAAATTTGGAATGAAGACATGATCACATTCTCAACAAACCAACAAAACTGATAAGGGACTGTCAGCTGAGAGGTTCATCCCATTGTTTTTTTCCCCATTCGGAAATTTTCTAACGTTTGTATTTACATCAAATCAAGGAATGGGTCAAACAAGCCCATACCATGCATGATAGGTATTTACAAAATTGCATGAGGCCAATATACAAGACTCTAAGATTTAAAGTTAAAAAAACAGAGCGAAACTCTATGTGAATGTTTTTGTATTTATCTTATTTTCCAAGTAAACATGTTTCCTCTTTTTGCCACTATTACAATTGACAAAGCCATCTAAGAGTTACAATCCAACTAAAAAAGGGAGAATGAATTATGAATCAACTTATAACCACCATCACACATTTATGTTCTTCCCATGAAAGAGATAAGATTGTGGACCTTGGTCCACGTGGCAATGCCACATTGGTTCCCAACGATATGGCTAGCATTGAAGAAAAAAAACTTGCAATGTTGTGAGAAATATCCAAATTCAACCATCACATATAGCAAGGCTTTAGTGGAAGACTTGCATAGTAGTAAGTAACTTATAGAGTTAAGATAGTGAAAGCTAAGAAGGAACAAAGGAAAAAATGGCAACCTCCATGATTTCCTCCCCCGCCGTGACCACCGTTAGCCGTGCCTCTCCGGCACAGGCTAACATGGTGGCTCCATTCACCGGCCTCAAGTCCCTTGCTGGCTTCCCAGTTACCAGGAAGGCCAACAATGACATCACCTCCGTCGCCAACAACGGTGGAAGAGTGCAATGCATGCAGGTAATATTGCTTAATTATTTGTTGAATCATGTATAAAACATTCAATGAATTCTGTTGATGCATCACTAGTGAACTAATCATGAGACAATAATAGGGATCAAATCATGTGCTAGAGTTTAAGATACTTGATCATAAAGACATAAACATAGGATTGAGCTTATGCATGATTACTATGAATTACTAGGTGTGGCCACCAGTTGGCAAGAAGAAGTTCGAGACTCTCTCATACCTGCCAGATCTCACAGACGAACAATTGAGAAAGGAAGTAGATTACCTTCTCAGGAAGGGATGGGTTCCCTGCTTGGAATTCGAATTGGAGGTATCCTTGTTCTTTTGTCTCTTGATGCAGACCCTTTTGTTTTGAATATGATGTCTGATATGTTGTGTTTTATAGCATGGCTTTGTCTACCGTGAGAATCACAGATCACCCGGATACTATGACGGACGCTACTGGACCATGTGGAAGCTGCCTATGTTCGGCTGCACCGACTCCGGTCAGGTCATCAAGGAGCTTCAGGAGGCCAAGGCAGCCTACCCATCTGCCTTCATCCGTATCATCGGATTCGACAACGTTCGCCAAGTGCAGTGCATCAGTTTCATTGCCTACAAGCCCCCGGGCTATTAAATTTGATATTTACAACTTAAAAAGAGGGGCATTTGTAGCCACCTTCTTCTTCCTTTAATTTATTTGGGATCTGGGTTTGTTTCAATTTTACTTAGAACATTATAAGAACCTATATATTTCCCACTTAGTGTCCTGCATTTTCTTTCTGAGAAATGTCATGCTGTGTTTTTAATCTCTGTTCTTGGATCTTCAAATGATGGTGAATGGATATGATATGAGAACTAGTAATGAATAAGTGCTTACTTTATGAATGTATATGCTATAAGTTAAATTCAGTTTCACAACTTTGTCCTCCAGCAAAATGCATCAAGACAAGAACATAAATTGGCATAATTTAGAAGTCAACCTTGGCAAAATGAAATAACTTCAATGTGTATGCATGTTGTCCTAAAGCTGCTAAAGGTTCAAAATGAAATAGACATTGTTGTATTCTTCTTTCTAAAAGTAATCAAATCATGTTAAGAAGATATACATTATAACCAATCTCTAGTGCTGCCAAAATGCTAAAGTTTATGCTGAAGCAACGAAAATTCCAACAAATGGCTGATATAATCAATCTCAAAGTCCATTCTCTATTTGTCTTGTTATGGAACTTTTTCTTGGTGGTAGTCATGGCTTACCAACTGGTTAATCATGTAGCGGTTGTTAGTTGTGAAGTGTGAATAGTGATAGATAATAACTTATTTTGGTGCCCTTTCTGGTTTTCATTCAATGCTGGACCCTTCTGATGATAGCTACATTTGTGGAAAAGACTCTAATAAGATAGAGCAAAGGATAAGAAGTTTCATCTCATGTACTGCCAATAGTCCCACATATTTTTGCTGACGAATTTTTTTCACTTTTAATTTATATTTTGTATTCTAATATATATTTTATATGGATGACTAATTTATTTTTTGTATATTTAATACAGTTGATGAATATATTCATTGTTTAGTAATTTGTGTATATTACCAATAATATTATTGAATGAAAATGGCAAGCTAATCAACCAAAAACAAGAAAAGAAAAAGAACAAAATGATTTATTAATGAAAAGCTAAAAATGTGTCATTTTGTGTAACTTTTTTATGACAAAAGACTAATTTCTTTAGTTTGCTTTCTTTCTGGTCTCTGAATATATCAGCATATTTTGTTTTTGGTTTTCCAAAACTTTTATTGAGAGGATATAATTGACAGGAACATTTGCATCATGTTAGCCAAATCATAGGAAGAGGGTCCTTATCATCACCATACCTGAAGAAATTGACGAAAAGCATGAATAATGATAACCATAAACTTCATAACTTAAATGTTGCATATAAGACAGAAAATACTAGTTCATAAATAAACTTACTTCTAAAAAGTTGCCTAAAACTAATATTACAGGAAGATGGCCATTATCACCAATTCTATACAGGACACTCTTGTGGTGATCACTAGAAAAAATAAAACAAAATAAAATTAGGAGAAGCTTAGATACAACTGCCTTATATTACACAAAAAAGTGCTCTTTACATAGCAAATTAAACCTTCTCAAGAACACAAGGTTAGCATTTTTTTTTTCTTTTTTGCAGTTACTCACAAAGATAGTCAAGATGATATAACCACCGCATCCAAAAAACATGTTATATACATGGCTAACCGAATTTCTTATTCCTTCCAAAACACTCAAAATTCTCTCTGGTTAAGTAGTGGTCCTTCTATGTACAGTTCGACAAATTTTTAGGCGACGGCTGGGATGCTGGAATTCTGGCGATCCCTGCCGAGGCAATTGAATCCTTCTACCCTCACTGCGGCCGGTTTGAGTCCAAACTTCATCCTAACACACCCTCCTTTGTGAGAAGCTGAAGATGGAGACGCTAAACCTAATGGTGACAAAATTGTAGATATAGGAGCCTGCTTTTCATCTCCAAATTGAGCATCTTGGATCAAGGGATTCGCAGCCCGAACTGGTGGGGAGCCACAAAAATATGGAGGAGATGAGGCCACCTGGTTTGCAAATTCTTCCCCATTACCCTCCTATTGAAACATACAACAAAATAGAAAGAGAAAAGAGAAAAGAGTTAGTCAAGATATGACCAAATATGGCAAAAACCGAAACGACATCACAATCACTACAACTTTTCTGAAATGCTACATCTCTGAGCTTAAAATCGTTCGAATCCAGAAGCAGCTACTTGGCACACCAAAGAAAGAGGGAAAAAGAAGTGCAATCCAAATTAAGAACAAAGCATGTGTAACATAAAAAATGCACAAACCATCATGGTATCAACATGTTCAATGATAGATAAACTCTACCCGTATCGTAATTCTTTATCCTCCTAGGTCAATAGAGAGACATGACAACAAATTTACAACAGAGTAATCATTTACCTGCTTGAGAATAATGTCAAGTAGATCTGCCCCAGCCTTTGAATCAGAAATCTCAGCTTGTTGACTGAAACAAAACCATAACACAACAGATCATCAGACCATCACTGGGAACCAAACACAATAATGCCAAGAAAAGGCGAACCGTCGGCACTTGAGTTACCTTGAATGCCATCTAAAGGGCCTTAGCGGCATGTTCAACACCGCAACTCGGCGTGGCTTAGGGCAAAAAACCGGGCTATTCTGGTCGGTAATGGGGAGAGAACCTCTCAACTCTTCACCGGCTGCGAAGGCGTTCTGCTGAAGATTATAACAATTCATCTTCAAAACCGGCTAAATTCCACAGTAGAACGCCTGAACAAGACAAAATAAAATGCATTCAAGAAATGTATGTGCAGGTGTAACAAAAATTGCAACATGCCCTTACTCACAGATATCTCAATTAATTTACAAATGGGGCAAGAGCATATAGATAACATTATCACCAGCAATGTGATAATAGATCTATCTACCCTGATCTATACAATGCATCACATTTTGTGTTGAACCTAATTACCATTTTACCAATACCAAATAAATGGGTACAATAATTTGCTCAAATCAACAGCAGATCTATGTTCATGAAATGAAAAAGCTGTAACCTTTATGAGGATAACACACAAAAAAAAGTTTTCTTTACCAGCTAAAATCAATGCATCACAGCTAACCATCACAGAATTTTATTTAATTATTTATTTTAACAATTAGATCTCCAGATTCCAGAAATGATAATAATAAAAACACAACAAACACATAACACAATACATAATCTCAAACAAAATTGAGTCAAATAAAGAACACAGTAGCAAAAGTACAAGTAACATGCAAGTAGATCAATGGTAGAAAACATGTTCAAAGAAGAGAGAGAGAGACCTTTGCTTTGAGGGGGTGTCCTCCAAACCAAGAAATCAACCAACAGAAGCTGAGAGTGAGAGGAACCATTCACACATGGCTGGATCCTATTTATATCACACACAATTAATGTTAGGGTCATAGGGAAAATGTTTTACACGGCGTCGTTTTTGTCAATAAATATTTAAGAATTAGTTTATAGAGAAAAGGACAGATAGGTCCTGATCTTTTGTCCCGTGGATATTTTCGTCCCTGACCATTGAAAAATACTTTTAAATCCCTGACCTTCACAAAATTTGGACGGATCAGTCCCTGACGGAGGTATTTGGACGGATCAGTCCCTGACGGAGGCATTTGGACGGAGGGACTGATCCGTCCAAATTTTGTGAAGGTCAGAGACTTAAAAGTATTTTTCAATGATCAAAGACAAAAATATCCGCGGGACAAAAAATCAGAGACCTATTTGTCTTTTTCTCTAATTTATATTTCCTTTTAACTATAAATGTTTACCCTAGCTTTGTGCTAAATTTATATAAAAAAACTTTTCATTTTTAAAAGAAAAGAAAGAAAAAGAAGAAGCAAACAAACACATTGGAAAACATAGTGATCAACTAATCATATTTTGCCTCCCAATAAAAATATAAAAGAAATTCAAGTAATCATATCAAAGTTGAATATGGCAACAAAAGTGGAGTATAAAGAAGGTGGCATATTAGTCTTTCACTCTTTTGAGACACACAAAAATAATATGTAAAATAATAAATACACAAAAATTACAAATACTAATAATTAAATCATATTCTTATTATATCAATTAGAATGTTAAATTATAT
>NC_029788.2:133048737-133058111 GCF_000816755.2 Arachis ipaensis | reverse complement strand
TTCTTATGATAAAAATAAAAAAAAATTAAATAAATCTTAAAAAAATGAAATTTTCATAAGAAAAAAATTATTAGACCCAAATGACCAGAAATTATTTTTAATATAGAAATAGAGATGATGTCTTGATTAAATATTGATATTTGAAGTGTATTACAGAATTGTGGAATTCATTCAATACGCTCCTACGTGTTTCAACACGCCCCCCACGTGTTGGCCAGGATGCTGCCACGTGTCCATCACGCCCCTACGTGTTGCAACATGCTCCCCACGTGTTGACTTCTCACCTACAAAATTCACCCATCTGTAATTATATCAAATAATTTTATTTCAAAAAAAAAACACTAATATTTTTTTCATATAAAAAAAATCAACCCCAAATGACTAACCTCTCTCAAGAAATATTAAATTAAATAAATCTCACAAAAACAATCTTAATAAAAAGAGAAAAAAAATTATTGGCCCAAATGATTAAACCATATCCAAACAAGAATGAAACACTAACCCTTTTTCCCCCAAAAAAAAAATACACTAACCCTAATATTCATGATTTCAATAAAGTAAAATAATTTTTGTTAGATATATGTTTAATTAGCAGTGCCATATTATCAATCAAAAGTACTAAACATTACCAGAATTGGAATATTATAGGAGTAATTGCTAAAGTTATAAGCGGCTATTGTTGTTGTTATTATAGCATCTGAGATTGAAGAAACCAAGTTGCCAACCACTTTAGTTTTAAGAAAAGAGTTACAAGTGCCAAGTGACAAGTGTCATTGACTTTTTAAACCATCAATGAATGGATATCAGACACCATGAGTGTGTTCTTATTCTTGTTATGATGAATCCATTAGCATGCGTCCACACTCATGCATTCAGAATTTTAGATTCTAACACGCGGTATGATTTTTATGCTCTGCCAATGAAAAAAAGTGAGCATAGGTATGTATAATTTGTATCTAGAATAAAAGCTTCAACTTTTATAGAACACTCAATGAATAGTTACAACCTCATTTAACTCAATTGTCATTAAGTACTTTTATTATTACTATATGGACATCAATTAAGCTTGCCTTGTACACAATTCAATATAGAATAAAGTATTAAATTAGTCTCTTTGGACCTAATTTTGTTTTTGATTTTAAGATTTAAAGTGTCTTATTTAAATTTAAAAAAAAATTATTTAGCTTCAATTGTCGTGAAGTCAATGTTAAATAATTAACGAACTCAGTTTTCAAATATAAAAATCTTATAGAGTAATTACCCAAATCAGTCTTTAAGGATTTTAAAATTGGACATTTTAGTCCCTAACAAAAATTAATACACATATCAATCCCCAATGTTTTATTCCGGCAGACACAAATCAATCCCCAATTTATTTTCCAGCAAAGTGATTACAGTCCCCAAAAAATACAAAAAAATTATAGTACAATATTATTGTGCAATTAATAATAATAATAATAATTTTATTTTATTTTATTTTTGGACGGATGACTGTTATGTCTAACGGAGAGAAACGTTGGGAATTGATTTGTACATTAATTTTTCTTGGGGACTAAAATGTCCGTTTTTAAAATTCTTGAGGATTGATCTGGGTAATCACAAATAAACTGGGACTGATTGGTCTGCCAAAATAAAATTTTGGGAATTGATCACTGTGTATTAATTTTTCTTGGGGACTAAAATGTCCAATTTTAAAATCCTTGTGGAGTGATTTGGGTAATTACTCAAACTTATATAACAAAACTCTTCGATTGCAAAGGGGAGTTTTCCGTGGTAGAGATGAGGATGACCTTATCTTTATTGCCACCGACGAAGGCCAGTGTCTCGTGGTGATGCATCCGCAGCTGATCCTGTGCCTCTTAAGTTTGTACATTTTCTTTAGAGAAGGACATTAAGGTTTGGTAAAACGTAATGTTAATTATTTAATTATTTAACATTGACTTCACAGAATACATTAAAACTAAATGAAACTTTTTTTAGATTCAAATAGGACACTTTAAACATTAGAAATTAAAATAAAATTAAACCCAAATGTAGACCAATTTAATACTTTACCCATCAATATATCTGCCTGAGCTAATTTTTCACTAGATGAGTTTGTCATTAGTTTTACTTTTGTACAAATATATAGCATAGTGGAGTTAAAGTTCCATAACTTTTGATGAGATCCTCCACATTCTGGTCAAGAATTTTTTCTGGAAGTTTGTTTCTTTAATCATATACCATCTTCCTTAAACAAATAATGATCTAGTCTTTTCTTGTTTTGGATTCTTAGGTTAGGTGGTGAGTTACTGAATTTTCACATGCATGCATAAATTAAATACATATACAAAATATGCAAATTCCAACCACAAACAAGAATTAATTATTGTGACATGTATCAGTATATAGTTCTTGTTTAAATCTCTTATGCCCTACCCCCCTTCAACTTAGTACAATATAATTAACTATATGCTTCCCAGTTTCTTCACATGCAATGTTTTGTACTTAGTAGTTAGTACTTAGGACACGTTTTTGCATTATTAATCTTCTTTCTTTTGATGGTTAGTGGAATCACTTTTAGTATAGTACAATTTAAGTGGATTAGGTATTTTTAATCAATTAATACATCATCATCAATAGGTAGATGCAGATGCTTATTAATGCTTTGTGCACTGCACTCCTCAGCTTAAAGTAGTAATAATAATTCACCCAAGAAGTGGTGAAAGAAACACAAACTAGAAAAAAAAGGACAAACAAAACCAAAAATGATGGTGCAAGTGGGAGAGTGTTACTAGATTTTATTTTTGGGTTTCTAAGTGAGTGTCCCATTTTCCTTGTTTCCTTTCTTTGCCATACAAAGCCAAGTCTTGAGTTAGTGGGTAATTACTCACTATTCCTGTTTTTCCGGTCTCGAATTCAGTGCTGCTTCTTTTTTTCTCTCTTCACTGAGAAATTTCAGTTTCTCTTTTTTATGCTATATATATGAGGAGGTGGCCATTCTTGCTGAATCTCTTATTGGGTCTCTTGCTTTTGCTTCAACCATGTCCTTGTCTTGCTGCTTCTCCCATTCTCCATTGCCATTAAAGGTACAGTTTTTCTTTCTCAAGTTTAGTGCTTGATTTGTTCTTTGGTGCTTCTAGTCTTATATACAGTTTCCCCATAAATTTGTTTGCATTGCTTGCTTTTTTCTTTGTTGACTTCTGTGCATTCTTTCCTTAAATGGGTTTTCCTTTTGGACTTTAGAATCAGTAAGACATTATTACTAATGGGAATTTGTGTTTTCTTTGTTCTTTATTTATTCTAATGCATTCAATAGATTAAAGGGGTCCTTTGGATTGATCTATACTAGGTTTATGTTGATATGGTATTGTTAAAAGGGACTTTTGGTTTCAGAAAGTTGGTTCTGTGTCACAAAAAAACACTGAGCTCCCTTTGCTACCTTGGCTAATGGTATAGTAAAAGTATTTCTCTGTGATGAGACAAATGTTTCTGATTTGGGACAAAATTTGCCCAATTACATGTATGTCTACCTGAAAATTTTGGACACTAGAGACAGGAATAGGGACATACAACTTCTTTCTTATATGTGTCTCAGTGTTTCTGTATATGCATCTTTTGTCCTAAGACACTTACCAAACACTAGTTAATAACAAGATCTATTGTTCAAGGAATAATATGCAAAACCTGATTATTTCACAATGAGGAGAAGGTTAAATTATAATGGAAGATAAAAGCCTAGTTAATGTGGTTGGTTTATACTTTCATATTGAAAAATTGGTGTATTTTGATCTCAGGAAATTGCCTTACAATTGAATCTCTATTTCTTATAGATTAAGCACTTGGGGAAGCCTATTAAACCTTGTGGCACGGTTTGTAAGAGGCAACCTTTTACTGTCATAAGCAATGGTGTTGAGCTTTGTAACAAACGGATTGTGAAAACTAGAGTCAATTTAGTTGGAGATTGGAGTTTCATAAGAGGATCCAGAGTTGTTGCCAAACCAAATGCTACACGATCGGTTCATTATCCGAAAAGCAGCCGAATACAAGCTTCCTGTGATTCTTTCTTTCTGCTACATTTACTGCTTTTCTTAAACTCCCTTTTATTATTACACAATGCTTGTGTCTTGTACTCTTTCAAATTGATTCAAGCACTCTGCTCAATGCTTGTGTCGCGTATATTTTCAGGGTTCGACGGATCCCAACTAGTGAGCAGTGTATTTACACTGGGAACAGTTGCAGTGCTCCCATTTTACACACTAATGGTTCTTGCTCCAAAATCTGACCTAGTATGTTTCTTGGTTATCATTGTTGGTTCATGCCAATGTCTTTTCATTCATATAATGTTTTGATATCCTTGAATGCGAAAAATGCAGACTAAGCAGTGTATGGAAAGTAACATACCATATGTAGTGCTTGGCATTCTATATGCATATTTGTTGTATCTTTCATGGACTCCAGAGACAGTAAAATTGATTTTTGCAAGTAAATACTTGCTGCCAGAGGTATGTGTGTATATATTCATTCAACAAAATTGAATTTTGATTTTTGCCAAAGAGTTATATCAGTTGAAAATTGCATTATCTTGTTGTATACTTGGTGCAGCTCTCTAGTATAGGGAAGATGTTCTCTAGTGAATTGACTTTAGCCTCTGCATGGATTCACTTACTGGTTGTTGATCTCTTTGCTGCAAGGTTCCTACATTCTTGGTTCTTATTCCTTCTGAACCAAAATATCTGTCACTGTAATAGTTAAGATTACTCTTCTGATTGTGTTTCTTTTTTTTTGTTCTTTTGTCCCATTGGGATTCTTGCCCATGTAATCACAAAAGCAATGACCAAAACCAGCAGAAAAGAGGGGCATGGCTTGTAGATGATGGCACACAAATGCATGCAAACATAGATTTCATGTGAATTTCACAAGTCTTGTATGAGTTGAACTACAAAATTTTATTGCCATTTCTGCTTCAATCCAAATCAAAAGTGTGTAATTTACCAATTCAATAATCTCATATGGAAATCTGTCATTGACAAATAATACATGTTAAAGAATTCATGAAAGAAACTTCAAACAAAATTGATTCATGAGAATTAATACAAGGAATTATAGGAACCTCTAACAAGGTGAGGCTATGCTTCATTGTTTAGAAACAAATTAAACCAGCAATGACATATGTGCTACAGTTATTGAATTAGCCAAGCTTAAATGTAGATAACTATTTCATTTCTAGGCACATCCTTTTAGAAATGATGAGAAGTTAATGATCAAGATGGAAATTAGTAAGCAAAATTAGAAGATAAATTCAACAAATAAAATATTTCTTTTAGTTCATACGAAAAGAACAGGTTTAGTGATTAAAATGACCACTAAAATCATGTGTGCGCTGCAATTTGTCATGGAAAAATCCATTTAAGAAGTATTATCTCGTTATTGTTTAAGAATTATTTTGATTAACTATTAATCAAAAAGAAAACATGAAATGACAAACACTAGATTGATATTTGAATTTGCAGAAAATATTTTGGTTCAAAGTAAAAATGGGTAATAGCATTTGGTAAATATCCCCTATATGATAGGGCTAGAGCTGAGTTGAGTTGAGTCAAGCTAGACCAAGCTTAAACTCGGCTCACAAAAATTGAGTTTGGCTCACGACTCAATTCATTAACAATCGAATTGATTTCTTAAGCTTGAGCTTGGCTCATCGAAAGTTCATGAGCCGACTCGAGCTCACAAGCTGGCCTAAATAACAGGAACATAATCTATAATTCGGGCAAATGACTAAAATAAATCATTTGGGAGACAAATTTACACAAATACAACTTTTACATATTGCATACGCAAATGCAATTTTTACTATACTATATAAACTGCGAGAGGGGTCCCACGGATTCCAATTGAGCGTAAATCGCTACACCCCTCTAGCGATTTACGTTGACAACTGAAATGGCTAGAAACCGCGGCAGGGGTCTCGCGGTTTCTGTGTATATGCTCAAACGTGCATAAACTGCGATAGGGGTCCAGCAGTTTATGCTTGCACCAAAAACGCCTATATATACCAAGCAGGAGGGAGGGAGTGATGTGATGGTAGAAGGTCATTTTCACACCTTCACAAATGGATAGTGAGGAGAGTTTTTTTGTTCTAGTCCATTGCTCTAAAAAAAAAGACACCGTGTTAAGTTCACTGATAAAGAATCGGTGAGTGTTTTTATCCAGTCAACAAATACTTTGTTAGAGCTAAAGACGAGTATATTGCAAAAGGCAGAGTTGTGTGGGGACAAGTGGGTGAAGAAGGTGTTCTACAAGATTCTTATTGCGGTTGTGTCAACTGGTGTGCAGTATGAAACATTTGTGATAGGGTCGGACGAAGACATGCAGGTTTTGTTTCATTGTCGGCGCAGTTTTCCCGAAGTGAGAATACACGAGCTGTATGCCAAGTTAGAAGATGGTGTCGACAGTTCCGGGGCATCAGCGTCGAATCCTCAGTCGACGACGGTGGGGTGCTTCTACCTCGATGCCTGTCATTACATCTGGTTGTCTGTTGGCTAAACCTGCATCTGTTTCAACTGGGTTAGCTAGGTGACGGTGAACCGAATCGGGTTGAAAATGCGATGTCAGAGGATGATTCGGACGATGAGTCAGATCAGATATTGAGGGACAGTGACGAGGATACTCCTAGGAACCCACCAGCACGTCAGGGGACATCCAGTTCTAGGTCACACCAACACCCGCCACATTTCTCAACTTTGAACTTGGAAGCCGTCGGCCAGCAACCGGACATAGATCACACCTTCGGAGGTCAATGATTACACGAGAAAAATCCTTCTGGAGAATTTCAGATTGACTAGTCTTTCCAGACTAAGGAGAAAGCTGTGTTGAGTGTTAAGAATTATAGCATCACACTTCGGCAACGTAAGGGTAATTGGGAGGTTAGAAGGTTCAACGGACCTCACACTTACTTGGCCACTTCGATTTCGAGCGACCACCGACAGCTTGATCACCACGTCATTTGTGCGAGAATCTTTTCAGTGGTTAGAGTGGATGCAGTGGTTACGATAAAGGTGTTGCAAGAAGCTACTGAGGCAACCTATGGATTCAAGCCTAGTTATAGGAAAGTGTGGATGGCAAAACAGAAGGTAGTTGCACAGATCTACGGGAATTGGGAAGAGTCCTATGCCGAGTTACCCCGTTGGATCCTTGGTGTGCAAGCCACGATGGACGGAACCGTGGCATTGTTGAAGACTTCTCCGGTACGTGTAGGTGATCAGGTGTGCAACATCCTGCAGCGTGATGGTGCACTCCCCAAATGGCATATGAAATGTGTGCATCTCAAGACACCACCTATTAATGAATGTGCTGACTAGGGGCTCATCCAACCAGAACCACCTCGTGTTGAGCCTCGCCAGGTGGTACAAACCAGCCCTCTCCAGATAGGGTATGATCCTGTCATGCAGAGGTTATAAATACACCTACTTGGCTGTAACATGTGAGAAAAATAACCAAACCAAATGAAATTTCATCACTAACAAGTTTAACACAGATTATAAACAGAAACAAACATTACAAGTATCCTCTCTATCCAAACTTAACTAACATTTCAGATATACTTTAAAATTATATATTTTTCAAACTAATTTTACTATGTTGGAAAAATAAAATTGCTAAACTTCTACATATCAATTATCTAAATCTATCACACAACAAGTGATAAATGTTCAACTTTTAAATGCATAAGTCCTACGATAATAAATTTAAAATAATAAAACTTAAATATAAGACTCAAATCTTTAATTTAAAATAATTAAATACTAAACTTATAATTTTAAAATTTAAGAATGTAAAATACAACCATTAGATTCTATTTACAAAATTTAATCTTTAAATTCTAAACTTTAAGTAACTAAAATTATAATATTTGAATTTAAACTTACATATTTAAAAGCTAAAATTTTAAATCTTAGTTTTCAAATACGATAGTTAAACAATCCTACAAGCTTTACAATTTGAACCCTGTATCTCAAATATAAGAGGATCATCATTCTACTTAAATATTTGATCCTACCTTTAAATTTTACATCTTAACTTTGAAATCCTAAACTAGCCAACCCTAAATTATGTGTTTTAACTACTGCATCCGAATATTATATTTTATGTTATATGAAATTCAATAATTAAAAGAAAACAAACTTACCTCTTCCTTGATGTTGCCGACAACGTGCGCAACGCCGTTGAACCGGTAAAGACTGTGTTCGTCCGCCATGGTCTCGGCCCCAACAAAATCCAAATGGCCAAATCTTCTAAACATGAAGAACTTTGTCTTCCTCACCACCTCTCTCTCTCTCTCTCTCTCTCTCTAGTTTCTCTCTCTAGTTTCTCTCTCTAAAAAGATGAAAATGGCTCAAGTTGAATAATTCGCGACTCCCCTCTTGCGTATTTATACTAAAGCATAAACTGTTGGACTCCTGTCGCGGTTTATGCACATTTCACATATATACAGAAACTGCGAGACCCCTGCTGCGGTTTCTAGCCATTTCAGTTGTCAACGTAAACTGCTAGAGGGGTGTAGCAGTTTATGCTCGTTTGGAATCCGTAGGACCCCTCTCGCGGTTTATATAGTATAGTGAAAAATTGCATTTGTTTATGCAATATGCAAAAATTATATCAATTCGACTATGTTACCAACAAGGATTCTACCAACTTCTGCTAACTCTTGTTTATAGCTATAATAGTTTTTAGAATTGAACCGGTCAAGTTATTGGTTCAACCGGTGGGTCACTGGTCGAACCAGTTATACAGTTGTTTTCATGTAAAGTTGTTATTTAAGACCTGTTAGATGATTTTACAAATTTTGACCCTGTGTGAAACATTTTGGATAAATTTTCCAAAACTCACCAGCTTTGACACTTGGCAGCGCTGGAGTACATGGAGCACGGTGGACTTGCAGAACGCTGGTGCATCGTAGATTCGCCTTCTTCAACTGTGACTCGAGCGGTCCGGTCCGGTTTGTACAAATTTGACCGATTTTGTCGTTTCACTCTGGATTTGACCGGTTCATATCGGTTTTTTATCTTAAGCAGTCCTAACCTTGGACCGGACTGGTATTGAGTTCGATTTACCGATTTTCTAGTCAAACTGACCGGTCCAGTCCGATTTTAATACCTATGATAGCTATGTTTAATGGAAGTATTTTTTGTGCATATGTCTAATAAAAGTGTCTTTTTTATGGCCGTGTTTAATGGAAGTGTCTTTATAGATGTATCTCCTAGATGTATCTCCTTATACATGTGTTTAAAATATAATAATTAATTATTATTGGTAATAAATTGGCAGATAGTATATTGGTACCTATACTTTTTTCAAATTATATTTGAATAAATTTGATGCCAAAATAATTTATT
>NC_029788.2:133040176-133048693 GCF_000816755.2 Arachis ipaensis | reverse complement strand
ATTAGTTCACGGACTAATGAATTAAACTTATCTAAATTCAAACTCAAACTTGATTCATTTAATTTCTGAACTTAAATTCCAGACTTAAACTCGATGATAAGCTCACAAACTCACCTTATCAAATTATTGACTAGTTGAGTTCGAACTAACTCATAAATCGGCTTAATTCACTTCGAACCTTACATATCTATGACTATTTATTCTTCGTTAAAATGAGTAGTGTATGCTTCAGTTTTGTTGCTTCTCTCTCTGTTTATGGCTCCTCAATTGCTAACACCACCAACTCGCTCTCGACTCGCCCGAGTCACGCGGTGCCTTCTCACTCGCCACCGCCACCACCGCCGGTTCTCGACAAATGCAACAACAGAAAGAAGTCAAAAAACAAAAGGTGCTTCCTTTTCAGGAAATGAAATAAAGCTGCCAGCGGCACTGCGAGACAAGAATGTGGTGCAGCTCAAGTGCGAGTCCTCCTCTGGTTTTTGCAATGTCTTTATTGTTGGCACTGTTTATAATTCTCAGGTACATTTCAATCAATGTCTACAATTTCATCCTTGTTATTCTCTTTTGCCCCTTTCAATTTTGTTCCTTTGGTTGCAGAGATCACGCGAACAAGTAAAAAGAATAATCGGCCACTTGAAACCACAGGTTACGTTATGCACCTCAGTTCTTGAAATCATAATTCATTGTTTTTGAGATTTAATTTTCGTCTACTTACTGTGTAAAGGAGTTTTAGGATGTAAGGTTTAGATAAATATTCAATGGCGTATTAGAGTTAAACCCTTAGGTAATTCATGAGATTGGCCGCGAGCACTGAATAGTACGTGAGATCCCAATTGCCCTAATTTCGTCCCTAAGGCGTGCACCACGTTCGTCCCTATTGGCGTGATCAGTCATCTCAGGACGTAATTGGTGCAATTGGGATCTTCAGGCTATGGTCAATTTCAAGGACCACTTTGAAATTTAACTCGGGTATTAGCGAAAGTCACTAATTTTGAAATTATTATTTTGTATTGGTGTTTTCCTGCAGGCTGTGCTTTTAGGATTATGCCAAAGTGGCTCAGCAGTGCTTTATCCTCCAATTGATACAAGGGTTTAGATTTTTCTGTCTATTAGGGTTAGAACTTTCAAGTTTCAATTATAGTTTGATATTATCCTTAATAGCTTCATCATATTTGCATTCAAAATTTTTGACAGCCTGGTAAACAACCTGAGGTTGGTCCTGTTAGCGAATTTCGAGTGGCATTTGAAGAAGCAAGAAAGTATGGTGGCAAAGTGTATCTCGGCGATCGCCATGAAAAGGTTAGATGAATTTTTATATTCAAGTATGTTTACTGCTGCTGCATGAAATCTTGTTGTGCATTCAACGAGATGTGAATGGATACAGTGGTTAAGGTTAATTAATTTCTATGCAACGGTTGTGACAGATTACCATGGGCAGAGTCATCAGAAAGATTACACTTTTGGACTTCATAAAACTATGTTCTCTTCCCTTCAAAGACGTTCCCCACTTAAGTAAGCTTCTTGAAACTTTCCCTATAGATCGCTCAAGCATCACGCAGGGTTTTCCCAAATTGGTAAGCTAAGCTTCAGAATCCCTGCATAATTGTGGAATGAATTGGTTGTTATATTATATATTACTTCTAAAGGAATTCCTTCTTGTTTGGTTCTAATTTCGGATTGCTTTCTTCAGAGACAGGTAATTGAACACATGGAAGGAGAAGGTATTAATCAGGAAATACGTGAGTTTAAGGTGCTTACGGTTTTGCAGGAGACTGTTCTACATGAACGAGATCAGTAAGATGTCTCTAACTTACCTTACTCTCTGAGAAAATAAATCTAAGCTTTTTCTTATTGTTTTTTCTCATCCAAAATATTCTAAATAGTAGCGGATTAAAAATGTGGCCTACGATGATCAAATTCTAGACCATTTGGTCAAAGAGTCTATGTTTGTTATGAATCCTCTCTCTCAACAGCATAAATAATTAGGCAGAATCACATGAATGATTTTATATCTTACTGCGTCCAATTTGTCTTTGTTATGCATTTACTATGATGTGTATGCAGTATCAACAATTTTTTATTCATTTTCCCTTTCAAAAATTCAGATACATGTCTCACTCACTACTAGAAGTGGCTAAGAGGAATAACTGTGTTGTTGCTGTTGTTGGAAAGGGGCATTTACCAGGAATAAAGAAGCATTGGCAGCAAGATATATCGGTTAGGAACATTTCTCACATTTCAATTATCTGCAGCATTCCATGCATGAGATTATGCAGCTTGTTAACTTCAAACCATTTATATTAAATCCATTTGTTCCATGATTTTTGTCACTTTAAAAATTTGGTACATTCATAACTCATTATATCTGCATTCTAAAGTATGATAGGAGGTTTTATTAATGCAATTTGGTTTTACTTTTTTGTTAGGTGGCGCCTCTCCTCCAAGTTCCATCTTCCAAACATACTATAATGAAGTTGTGTATCTCTGTTAGTGTTGTCATGGTTGGGGTATCCATGATTGGGAGATATCTTTGAATCAAAATATGACTTGCCAAGTGGAGATTTTTCTGATCATGATTGTGTTTACACTTTCTAACTTGAAATGAACTTGTAAATTGTAATAGACAAACATGGGATGATTATCCTAATATGTGAAGAAAAACTAGAGGTCATATTTCAAAATCTGGTGCTCTGCCTCATGGAAACATTTTTTGAGATTTAATTTAATCATACAAAATGAAAATATACAGTTTTTCACGGCTTTTCTCCATTTTCAAGGTAGTGTTTGTTTTGAAGTATTGAGACAGAGACTGAGACTCAATATCATATTTGTTGGTTCAGAAATTGGTACTAAAATTTCTGTTTCTGTCTTTAAAATTTCAGTATTTCAGTACCTCCAAAAAGTGGGGACACAAGGGACTAAAATTTTTAGAAATGAAGACTGAAATTTTAATAACATTTTATACCTAAAATACCTTCATTTCAATTAATTAATTTCAATTTTATTCTTTGTACAAATTAAATTAAAATTTCATTCTTATTTCAATTTCTGTTTTCCACTTTGTACCAAACAGAATACTGAGATTTTTTTAATCTCTGTCTGACTGTTTCTTAGTCTCAATCTCTCGGTCTCTGTCTTTTCTCCACCAAACACTACCAAACTGTTGCTGTCGATCTAAATGAGAAACGCTAGATTTCTCCATTCATCACCATTACGCAGCATGAAATGATGTTACAATAAACAACACTGGTGAGAAGCACGAGAATTACTTTTTTTATTGGTGCTTTATATGACAATGTAATATATTTTGAAATTTTAAATAAAGAACACTTAATTATCTTAAATAAGTCCCACCAAAAGTCTCAAATCCGATTAGGAGCCATGCTAAACCTGGTTATGACCCGCTAATAGTAGTTCTGGAAAACCCAAGTAATCTTCTTGGTGTAATTTACGCAGAGGATACCAGTAGTTTCAAACAAATAAATTAAGTACATATATTAAATTAAGAAGGACATAAAAAATTTAAACACGTAAATTAAAAACATGCCAGTCAATTTTTATTTTACTTGTTAATTTTGGAAGGCTCATCTTGCACCTTGTTATCAAGAATCTCAACCCGACCTCTTAGTTTGATTTTAATTAAACATGAAATGAGAAACACTAGATTGGTATTTGAATTTGTAATAGGCTAATAGCATTTGGTAAATATATTCTTCCTTAAAATTATGGTAGAAACTCAGATAACTTCACGTGAAGTTGATACTTAAATGATTTGACTAAATTTTCATCTAAAGGCTCTCACTTAAATGATTTGACTAATTTGATTAAATTTTCATCTAAAGGCTCTCAGATATTAACTTAAGGTGAAGTCGACTTTTAATGTATGCTTCAATCTCTGTTTATGGCTCCTCAATTGCTAACACCACCAACTTGCTCTCGACTCGCCCGAGTCACGCGGTGCCTTCTCACTCACCACCGCCACCACCGCCGATTCTCGGGAAATGCAACAACAGAAAGAACAAAAGGTGCTTCCTTTTCAGGAAATGAAATAAAGCTGCCAGCGGAACTGCGAGGCAAGAATGTGGTGCAGCTCAAGTGCGAGTCCTCCTCTGGTTTTTGCAATGTCTTTCTTGTTGGCACTGTTTATAATTCTCAGGTACATACATTCATTCATTCATTCAATCAATCAATCAATGTCCACAATTTTCATCCTTGTTATTCTCTTTTACCCCTTTCAATTTTGTTCCATTGGTTGCAGCGATCACGCGAACAAGTTAAAAGAATAATCGGCCACTTGAAACCACAGGTTACGTTATGTACCTCAGTTCTTGAAATCATTATTCATTGTTTTTGGGATTTAATTTTCATGTACTTATTGTGTAAAGGATTTTTAGGATTTAAGGTTTAGATAAATATTCAATGGCTTATTAGAGTTAAACCCTAAAGTAATTCATGAGATTGGCTGCGAGAATTGAATAGTACATGATCCCAATTGCCCTAATTATGTCCCTATTGGCGTGATGAGTCATCTTAGGACATAATCAGTGCAATTGGGATCTCTGGACTATGGTCAATTTCAAGGACCACTTTGAAGGTTAACTCGGGTATTAGTAAAAGTCACTAATTTTGAAATTATTATTTTGTATTGGTTTTTTCCTGCAGGCTGTGTTTTTAGGATTATGCCAAAGTCGCTCAGCAGTGCTTTATCCTCCAATTGATACAAGGGTTTAGATTTTCTGTCTATTAGCTTTAGAACTTTCAAGTTTCAATCATAGTTTGATATTATCCTTAATAGCTTCATCATATTTGCATTCAAATTTTTTGACAGCCTGGTAAACAACCTGAGGTTGGTCCTGTTAGCGAATTTCGAGTGGCATTTGAAGAAGCAAAAAAATATGGTGGCAAAGTGTATCTTGGCGATCGCCTTGAAAAGGTTAGATGAAATTTTGTATTCAAGTATATTTATTGCTGCTGCATGAAATCTTGTTGTGCATTCAACGAGACGTGAATGAATACAGTGGTTAAGGTTAATTAATTTCTATGCAACGGTTGTGACAGATTACCAACGCCAGATTTATCAGACAGATTGGATTTTTGGACGTGATAAAACTATTTTCTCTTCCCTTTAAAGACCTTCCCCACTTAACTAGCCTTCTTCTTCGTTTGGCAATAGATGGCAAAGGCAACATTCGGGGTTTTCCCAAAGTGGTAAGCTAAGCTTCAGAATCCTTACATAATTGTGGAATGAATTGGTTATTATATTATATATTACATCTAAAGGAATTCCTTCTTGTTTGATCCTAATCTGGGATTGCTTTCTTCAGGATGAGTTAATTGAACAATTGGAAGGAGAAGGTATTAATCAGGAAATACGTGAGTTTAAGGTGCTTATGGTTTTGCAGGAGACCATTCTACATGAACGAGCTCAGTAAGATGTCTCTAACTTACCTTACTCTATGAGAAAAGAAATCTAAGCTTTTCCTTAACAGTTTTTCTTATCCAAAATATTCTAAATAGTAGTGGATTGCTTCTGAGGTTATGTATAATAAATGGTCTTTAGGTCTGTTGAAATACATTCTTTTATTTAGAAAAATGTGGGCAAGGATGATTGTAGACCATTTGGTCAAAGAGTCTATGGTTGTTATGAATCCCCTCGCCCAAAATCATAAACAATTCAGCAGAACCACATGAAAGATTTTACGTCTAACTGCGTCCAATTTATCTTTGTTATGCATTTACTATGTTGTGTCTACAATATCAACAATTGTCGATTCATTTTCCCTTTCAAAAATTCAGATACATGTCTCACTCACTACTAGAAGTGGCTAAGAGGAATAACTGTGTTGTTGCTGTTGTTGGAAAGGGGCATTTACCAGGAATAATGAAGCATTGGCAGCAAGATATATCGGTTAGGAACATTTCTCACATTTCAATTATCTGCAGCATTCCATGCATGAGATTATGCAGCTTGTTAACTTCAAACCATTTATATTAATCCATCCGTTCCATGATTTTTGTCACTTTAAAAATTTGGTACATTCATAACTCATTATATCTGCATTTTAAAGTATGATAGGAGGTTTTATTAATGCAATTTGGTTTTACTTTTTTGTTAGGTGGCGCCTCTCCTCCAAGTTCCATCTCCCAAACATACTATAATGAACTTTTGTATCTCTGTTAGTGTTGCCATGGTTGGGGTATCCATGATTTGGAGATATCTTTGAATTAAAATATGACTTCCCAAGTGGAGATTTTTCTGATCATGATTGTGTTTACGCTTTCTAACTTGAAATGAACTTGTAAATTGTAATAGACAAACATGGGATGATTATCCTAATATGTGAAGAAAAACTAGAGGTTCATATTTCAAAATCTAGTGCTCTGTCTCATGGAAACATTTTTTGAGATTTAATTTAATCATACAAAATGAAAATATACAGTTTTCCATGGCTTTTCTCCATTCTCAAACTGTTGCTATCGTTCTGTGCATATTTGTGTAACATTGAAAATAAAATCTGATTTAATGTCTTAATTACACAGACTAACATAAGATTTAATGGCTTCTTTACGGTGGTTAGTTAACATATTTTATTCATAAAATATGAATTTAAGATTTTATTTAACAAAAATAAGATTATTATTTCACTATTTTGAATGAATTAAATAATCTATCTATTTTACCTACCTATCATAGTATTTATTTGTTATTAATTCTATTTATTAAAATATTACTCTATTCTTATATATTTTATATTATAGATCAAATAATCTTATATATACAGTAAAATTACACCAAAATAATTATTATTAGTGCTATGGACAAAACTGGTCCCTGTTGAGTGTTGATCAACCCAAACATAATTGCATAAGAACATAACCTTCTAAAAGGAAAGGGTTTTTTACATTTGTAAAATAAAAATAATAATTAACATTTATGTCAGCTCCTCCTGAATAAATCAAAGAGATCTTGTTAAATGTTGGTGGCTGGTGGGGATGTGGTTCTAGAATCTAAAGTTATTTGCACTTAATCTTCTAAAAACAGCAGCAAATAACTGGGAAACAGAAACACACAATAAGCTCCTAAACCAAACACATCAAATGTTTAAAAGATACACAATCAAAATTCAAATGTCAAAGTACTCAATACAGATTCTAACATAATAATTTCAAAAGCTAAGTAAACTTAGTCTTCTTAGACTTCACTTGAGGTTTCTCAGGTGTATCATCATCATCTTCTGAAGAAGATTCTAATGGCTCATCAGGGACATCTTGAGGGATGTTATGTTTTGTTATGAACTCCTTCAATATGCTCATACTTTCCTCTTTCAGTGAAACCAGTTGCTCTGATAAACAACCTTTATTCGCCTGAACGGTGTACGATTCTGAGCCAAGGCGCAGCGTGGCCTTCACCTGCGTCGACCTAGGATCTGATTCTGTTGCCATACCTGTATTTTGGGTCACTGAAGAAATGCTTAACCACACCAGAGAGAAGGGATATAGATCCTTCATTATATTAAGAATCAAGAGAATTCATCTAAACTCATGAAACTTAGTAAACATACAAATAAATCTCAAGTAATAAACCAGCAAGTTAACTCAAGATTGTTAAACCTACAACCTGATCTTAGCAGAAGCATAAGAACATTTAAGAGTAAAATTAGGGCAATCATAGAGCTCAAGAACACTGTTCAAACCTTCAAGTCCTGTTAGTGAGAGCTGGTTGAAGCAGAATGACTTGGTCTTAGGTGGAATGAAGATATTTGCCATTGGTATTTACATAAAAGCATTTCATTTGAGGTATAAGTATATATTCTCTTCTTATAAAACTCAGAAACCAAGTTCAAGTTTTGGACCAGCAGAACAAGAGATAACCAATATACAAAGTTCAAAATCAACCAATCAAGCATTCAATTCAAGCATCAAATCAAACCCCAAACTACAAACAAATTCAGGAATTCAAAGACGAAATCACAACCCATATCCTCAAGCAAGGCAATCAAGGATTTAGCAACAACAAAAAAAAGGTCCAAATATCAAAATCATCAGATAAATTTTGGGCATTTCATCAAAATAATACATCCAGCGAAAAAAAAAAAATAATCCACTTTTACTTAAGCTGTTGATGTTGCGCAAAACTAATTAAAGAGGTGAAAAGTTCTAAACTTGAATGATGGGGTAGAAAGCCAATGCAGTAAAGAGCATACCTTGGGGGGAAAATGGTGGCTGCTGAGAGAGTTATGAACTTGTGAGTTGTGATTCGTACTCCAAGTTTTGTGGTGCTAAATTGCTAAACAAGTCAAACCTTTTATCAATTTTTTTATTGCTCTTGGAAATGTTTTTTTGGTCTTGGGCTTTGATTTGGGCCAAGGCACCTAGTCTTAACTCTTAAACGAAAAATTGGGCTTTTTTGAGAAAAAAACATTAATGTGAGTGTAAAGGATTTTATCCATGAAATATATAAATTATTTTGATAATCTTAAAAACTGTATTAATTTGAATTCTTATAATTAATGAAAT
>NC_029788.2:133037923-133040100 GCF_000816755.2 Arachis ipaensis | reverse complement strand
ATATTGGTTATCCTTTTTATTAGGCATATATATTAGTTTCTTATAATTTTTTATTTTTTTAAACTAATAACCTATCCTTCAACACGAACTATTAAGCAAGAATTTAGGTAGCGTTTGTTTTGAGATATTGAGATAGAGATTGAGAGACTAAGACTCAATATCGTGTTTGTTGGTTCAGAGACTAGTACTAAAATTTCTGTCTCTGTCTTCAAAATTTCAGTATTTCAGTACCTCTAAAATTTCAGTATTTCAGTACTTTCAAAAAGTAGAGACAGGAAACTAAAATTTTTAGAGATGGATACTAAAATTTTAATAACATTTTATACCTAAAATACTCTCGTTTTAATTAATTAATTAATTTTACCCTTTGTGCAAATTAAATTAGAGTTTCATTCTTGTTTCAATTCCTGTCTTCCATTTTACACTAAACAGAATATTGAGATTTATTTCAGTTTCTGTCTCTTAGTCTCTGTCTCTCAGTTTTAATCTTTCCGTCTCTATCTCTCCACCAAATGCTACCATAGTTCAAGTAAGAAGACACTGCCTAGTGATTAGAAAGTAATAACATGCCTTTTATTTATAAAAATTTTCATGCATGAAAAATACATACAATCAAATTTTGGCACTAATAATCAGAAATATATGTAACCATAAAAAAAAAAAAGCTAAATAAACACATATAGTATCCATCTATCTCAACACTAATTTAATAGTCTTGTGCTACAAATTAAAACCTAAGTTATTTATATTTATATTAATTAGTGTAACTGTAGTATATTATGAACTTGCATTATTATTGCATTCATAATTCGTATAAGTAGCCACATTTTGGAGGGAGTAACGATCGTAGTAAATTGCAAGAAGCTCAGCATATTTATTTAAGGCCAAATCATCGTTCATTGCTAATAACAAGTCATTAACACTAAGAGTTTTCCTCCCCTCAGATTTGCACTTCTTGTTGGCCTCAACAGTCACACGTGTCACAAACTCACACACACAATCTTGCATTGCTTCTACTGCATCCTCAGAGATTTGTGCATGTGATGGTAGAACCTGTCGCATGATATCTACCACCTTGTTAGGTGGCAATAACCATTGATCTTCTTCACCACGTGCATTATTATTATTGTTCTTGTTTGAACCTGTATATATACAACAATATATTTAATAAGTTTGTATTTGCTATTTCAAAAATGCTATTTGTACACTAAAATCAGCACCAATATATTTGTGTATAAATATATGTATGGTTTTTAATTTATTTTTAATATATATTTGTGTTCCAATATATATTTTATACTGATAGTTAATTTTGATGATTGATTTTAGTATACACGTAATAACATAGTCGGTATATCTAGGGGTGTTATTGGTTCGGTTTGGTTCAGTTTTGGACCAAAAACTAACCGAACCGAAATGTTCGGTTCCTATAGACACACAACCGTTCGATTTGCTGCTTTTGCAACAACCGAACCGAACCAAACCAATAACGGTTTGGTTCGGTCGGTTTTTTCGGTTTTTAATTTCTAATGAGAAGAATATAAATCACAATAATTAGAGGTTTAAAATAGTCAATAAACTGAAATAATAAGAGTAAAACATTGAAATGGTTAGGGGTTGGGAATTTTTGTTGTTAAGTTAAAGGTTAAAATGGTTAAAACATTAAAATGTATGCATATCTTCGGTTCGGTTCGGTTTCTATCGAACCAACCGAAAACTGAACCGAACCGATCGGTTTTGTCAGAAAAAAAAAAAGGCGATTTTTTCGGTTTCAAATCGGTTATTATAATTTTCGGTTCGATTTTGTAATAATTTTCGGTCCGGTTCAGTAACTTACACCCCTAGGTATATCTTTTAAAAATAAAAGAAAAGAAGTGTATTTATGTTTTCTTAGTGGTCTTACCAGAAGAGCTTCCTTCTCGTTGCTGGAAATTTTGAAAGAGGAAACGACCTTGACGTTCCATTGTATCTAACTGGATATAATTCAATGAATCGATATAATGCAAATTTAAGTGACTTATATTCATTAGCTTTACACACTGTTCTTAATATATATATACTGCATCCATGGGAAAGTAATAATAATTCTAGTAGCATGAGGGAAATATATTTAATTTATATTGATTTACTTGCAATTTATTCTTATTATATGTGGCAACATGATTTGGAATAAATGT
>NC_029788.2:133036741-133037893 GCF_000816755.2 Arachis ipaensis | reverse complement strand
AGAATTCAGTCTAACAGATTTTGTATAAAGTGCGTGCTTAATGACATTAAAATTGTCCTGCATGCTCATAATAATATGCCTAGTTTTTCTATTTTAAATTTATTCTTGGGGAACAGTAGTGGGTGTCATCATAGGTATATATGCATTTAAAAATGCTATATAAGCAAAAAAATATAGTAATTATGTATTTATGTAATTACATACGTGTAGTTTAAATTATTTTTAATATGTATTTTATATTATATATTTTATATTGATAATTAATTTTAGTATATTTTTAACATGATTTATATGTATTAAAGCAATGTTATGTGAGTATGCCTTACATGACTAACAAATTTTTTAACAAATTTTAACAATTAATATTAAATTCTAAATCATAAATTTTAAATTGTAGTTAAAATGTAATTACTAGTTAATATACTTTATAAGTAACGTATTTTAAATAGGGGTGTGTATGGTCGAATATACTAACTTGGTGTAATTTTATTGGGTCTAGAGTTGGATAAGAGTCTAAAAAATAGATCCAGTTATTATTTCTAGTCAGGTCCGGGTCATAACTCGAGTCACTCGAATCCGGCCCAGTGGCCCAGTCATTATACACAATTAATATTTTGTGTTATTAGTGATGGATGATGGCTATTCTTATATAAAATTTAAGTATTGTAAACCTTAATATTTTGTGTTATAGTCATTATAAGACTATAAATTAATATTTTATGTTTAAAATGCATAAGACTTTAGACTAATGCATAATATTGTGTTATTTGTATCGATTTAAATATTTAGTATTATTAGACAATATTAGTATTGATTATGATTATGCTTTAATTTTAGAGAAGGGTTGGTTCTTATTATATTTTTCTAAATAAATTTTACCATGTCAAATAATGGTTGGAGTCTTGAAAAGTTAGATATTTTCACATGCTAGTTTACAAGAAGATATCAAGATAATGTAATGTTAACGGCTCGATTTTTACCCATTTTTTACGCGATATAATCGTAACCCGAAAATATTTAAATTTTATCGAGTCTAACAAATAAGCCCGATATATATTTCGAGTCAGGTCTTTATCGCATCAAACCCAGTTTCCTCCCTTCCATAAACACCCCTAATTCCAAATACAATACCAGAACAAAAATATAAATATT
>NC_029788.2:133022090-133036721 GCF_000816755.2 Arachis ipaensis | reverse complement strand
AATTACATTTCTTTTTGTTTTTTTGTTTTTTTGTTTTTTTTTTATTTTTTATTTTGTATTTTTTTTTTTTTTACCTTAAAACAAGTTAAGATAAAGCAAGGTTTAAGCTTTCATTATCCAAAAAATAAGAAAAAAGGTTTAAGCTTTCAGTGTGTCCGAGTCTGTGTTTGATACCCTTATCTTGTTTGGTGCGAAAAGACCAAAGCTTTTTGAAGAACCAAAGTCCAAAAACACAGAAGCATGGCAACAACGTCAATGGCGGGTGTTTCTGTTTCTGGGTTCCACAATCACCATTTTGCTTCTTCCAACTCAAACGCCGCCACAATTTCTTCTTGGAAGCCTGTGGTGGCTGTTCTCAGCAACAAGAACAAGATGAGGGTCCCTTTTGAGCTGAAGCAGGGGCAGTCTCGTATCTTCCACGAGCTTCCCTCTGGGCTAAGCATGGAGGTGATTGTGCAGAAGAAGAAGAAGAAGAATGTTGAAGGAGAAGAAGAGAAAAAGTCACCTTTGGTTTTTGTTCATGGAAGCTACCATGCTGCTTGGTGCTGGGCTGAACATTGGTTACCTTTCTTTTCAGCTTCTGGCTTTGATTGCTATGCTCTTAGCCTCTTAGCACAGGTCCATTCTCTCTCTCTCTCTCTGATAGTGTTATACTTATATGATCATTGGTTTTGTAGAGACTAGGGTTTTGCACAAAATGTGTGTTAGTAACAAGATATTTATCACAATGTGTGTCAAAATATACTCTCTTGGGTCACCTAAGCTAAATTTATTTGGTTTAGTTTATCTGTCATTACATTTCTAGAATGAATTAATTACCAAGGTCCCAAATATATTCTGTAGGAGTAATGTTACAATGAAACCAGTGGTTTGGAAAACATCTTATAATCAACCATCAAATTTTGTTCATTTGCTTGATGTGTATAAGTTGAAGATAAGTGGCAAAGAAATGCAATGGGTTATGACTTATGAGTGTTTGATGCTAGTTTTAGTGTTAACAAATAAGAAAGTCCAACCTCTAATGTGATGTCTGAAGTCTAAACTAGTAATCTTGGTAATAACCATTCCATCTTGTATGCTACATCTGCAGGGTGAAAGTGATGTACCCGATGGTTCGGTCGCTGGTACGCTCGAGGTATATGAATCTTCCCTGCAAAACTCTATTCATCAATGAACTTTCATCCACAGTCTTTAATTTCCTCCATGCACTTGATTCTGCAGTAGACACATGCAAGAGATATTGCAGATTTCGTTCATCATAAAGTTCAGTCACCACCTATCTTGGTTGGACATTCATTTGGAGGACTTATCATTCAATATTATATCTCCTCTTTGGGAAGCAACAACCTTGAAGGTACTTTCCTATTTCCTTCTGCTTCTGCTACATGTTTTTGCAGTCAATTAAGGTATTAGTATGTTACTAATCCCCCCCCATCATATGAATATCATATATATATCATTTTAGTCTCAGATACTTACTTTCCTTGAAGCTTTTAATCTGATTGAGTTTGATTCTGTTAATAGAAAATACATATCCAAAGCTTAGAGGAGCTATCCTTGTCTGCTCTGTGCCTCCTTCTGGTAACAGGTTAGTAACTAAGATCTCTAGTGCGTTATCATTACTTTTGAATAAAGAGATGTTAACAACTTCAATTGTGATTTCACTCGTTGAGAATTCTCTTTTATTTTTGTTAGTGGTCTTGTCTGGCGATATCTCTTTACCAAGCCAATTGCTGCCTTCAAGGTATTTTGAACAGACTTTCTCAAGAATGTGATTCTTCTGTATTTACCTTCTTATATGTATATATCCATTGTCCTGGCCGCAGGTGACACGCAGCTTGGCAGCGAAAGCTTTTCAAACCTCTCTTCCTCTGTGTAGAGAGACATTTTTCTCAGCCACAATGGAGGATCATATTGTTAAAAGGTTTGTTTGTCAGCATGTCAATTGAAATTTGATATCGGAAGAATATGGTTAACTTAAGATATGTTCATGGAGCCTTGGAATCACAAAATCCATGATTTTTTAAAGAAGTAAAGCATACTGGTTTACCATAGCTGTGGTATTATTTGGTTGAATTCAAATAGACAAGTCTAGAAACTAAACTCATAAACCCCCTTAACAAGAGTATGCATTTTTCTGTGAAATATCAAATGGTCTATTCATATTGAGTATCACTATCATGCCTTTAGCTTGGTTTGTGTTTGGATTTCAGATATCAAGAGCTAATGAAAGAAAGTTCGAGATTGCCATTGTTTGATTTAAGAAAGCTGAATGCATCACTTCCGGTTCCTTCGGCGCCAAACTGCCCTGTCGATGTCCTTGTTTTGGGTGCGAAAGATGACTTCATTGTGGTATGTTTTTCTACGCCAAACACTCGAAAAGAGTTTCTGGCCCCCTCAGATGATGTCAAACTCAAATTCACTGAACTATTGTTGTTTATAGGACGCCGAAGGACTCAATGAGACGGCGAAGTTTTACAGTGTGCCGCCGGTTTGTGTTGATGCCGTTGCGCATGACATGATGTTGGACGTTTCATGGGAAAAAGGAGCAAAAGTTATTCTGTCATGGATTAATGGTTTGGACAAGTGAGACTTTGAGACAGAGGACATGTTTTTGGTTCTTCTATTCTTTAGCTTTAAGTAGTTGTAAAATGAACAAAGTTGAAGGTGCTCCAAATCTTCAACTTTAAGGCAATATGAAAGGTTTCAACCAGGATTTTCATTGAGCTGGAATCATTCAAAATAATATATATTGGCAATTTTCTGGCATAGAAAATGCAACTTTTTCTTGATCATGCCATTTTATCTATGAAGCACGGACACTTTGCTGAGTTGTCGTGTCTGTGTGTCGGACACATTTCGGACACGACACTCGCCGACACTCGTTCGACACGCGTGTCTGCTGTGTTCAACCGTGTCTTAATAAAAAAATAAAAAATTCTTTTCTGGACACGCCTGGACACACCTAAATACCATTACGTGTCAGCGTGTCCAGTCTTAATTTTAACATATATTCTTAAAATAAATTTAGATATAGTATATATTGTTATTTATTAAAAAAAATATTTTAAATACTTGATATAATTAAAATAAGACATTAAAAATAATTAAAAAATTTAATTTATATTTTAATATCAATAAAATATCAAAATATCATCACGATTCATCTAAAAAATACTTTATATTTTGTATGTATGCGTGTTTCCGTGTTATGTAAGATTTTAAAATTCGCGTGTCGACGTGTCCCGTGTCGTGTCCCGTGTCCGTGCCAGTATCCGTGCATCATAGCATTTTATTATATGGTCATAAGTCATAACACTCATGACTGGTTTTCATTACGAATTATTTACTTACTAAATTATGTCGTTGTTATGAAAATTAATTCATAACTGATGAGTATATTTAGTAATAGCCTTTATAATATATTAATAGTAATACTCATCACATATAAACCTCAATCTCTTCCTTTTTTTTCCCTACTATTTATTCAATTCAAGATTATTAAACCAACCATCACCATAAAAAAAATTTTTTTTCCCTACTATTTATTCAATTCAAGATTATTAAACCAACCATCACCATAAAAAAAATTATAATACTTAGAGTATATTATATGAGTTTAATTTTGATACACTGATAGTATAAAACGTTTTATACAGTATGTAATTACAGTTAATATAAAAAGTAATTATTTTTGGCAGTATATAAGTGGATGTACGTGTAAAATTACTTTACGGTACATCAAAAATAAATGTAAAATAATATACCAAGTTAACATGTGGAGAAAAATGTAGGGCTGTCAAATGGGTCAGTCTGGCCCGTTTAAGTCCCGTAGATTAAATAGGTTGGCCTATTTAAGTTTGCTTCATTTACGGGTCATAATTTTAGTCCGCACTGTTTATGATTAGTCCGATGAATTCAATGGGCTGGCCCGTTTACTATTTTATTTTATTTTTTAAAAAATATTTTGACAAAAATTATCACTTTTAAGTAAAAAAAAATTTAAATAAATTGTATTTTCTTAGTTGATGAGTTAAATTTTTAAGTCGGATCTAGAGAAATATCGATTAAAAATACTTTTTTTTTTAAAAATGTAAAAAAAATATAAATGAACTGCCCGTTTAACTTGCGAATTAATCTATTTAACCTATCATATTTTTTTTGTTAATTGGACTCGACCCATTTAACTCGAAATTTAAACGAACTCAATTTTAGAGGTAAATGAGTAAACGGGCTGGCCATGAATTTGGCCCGTTGAAAATTGGAATGTGCATAAGAAAATTAGGGCAACGTCAGCATGGAGTATATGTATAATAGCATCCCTGGGCGTAGCTGCGTCTTCCTCTTTCTGAAGCTCAAGGACTGCAACTGCACATCTCGGCAACGATTCGGTACGCTTTTCTTTTATCCAATCAATTCCCAAAGCTTCTATCTTTTTCGCCGTTCCAATTTAGTGACCTGATTGAATCTCTCTTGCGCTACTCAGAATTACTTGTCTTGTGCGTTTTTCGTTCAATAATTTCCGCATTGTTCCCTTCACATTGTTTTACACGTTGCTGCTTCTTCGTTGAAACCGTGAGAGTAGAAGAAAAATTTTCATACTTGGGGTTCTTAGAACAACATGCAGTCAATTTTTTTCATTTGCAGCTTTCAATTGAGTTCCTTTGTAAAAATTATGACTTCAAATTGTTGTGTTATGTTTGATGTAAAACATTCATTCTGAGTGTTTTTCCCCTTAGGTTCTAACTTCGAACTAATTCTAGCTTATTAGTTTTTGAGTGGATAATAGTTCATATGGCAACATTGTGATGTTTTTTTTTTTTTGAATCATGACAGAGATTGACCAAAATGTTCACCTCAAGGAAGAAAATCCACAAGGATAATGATGCTGAACCCACTGAGTTTGAGGAGACAGCTGCACAGGTTTATGTTGCCTCCTTTTAAGGATTTTTACTGATTTAATGAACTAAACACTATGCTCTTCACTGTAATCCTGAATTTTTTGTTTGTTTGTTTGTAGTACTTGTTTGATTTGGAGAACACTAATCAGGACCTGAAAAGTGATTTGAAAGATCTCTACATAAACCAGGCAATGTAAGTATATTGCCAATTATTAAGGCTGCATTTAGAGACCATCCGAATACAGAAATATATACAAATTTTCTGATAGATGTATGTTTGTTTCATTAAACATTGTTATTGCTCTTCATGATAAAGTTAATGCTATTTCTTGTGCAGTCAAATGGACGTGGCTGGGAATCGCAAGGCTGTGGTCATCTATGTTCCTTTCAGATTGAGGAAATCGTTCCGCAAGATTCATCTTCGTCTTGTCAGGGAGCTTGAGAAGAAGTTTAGTGGGAAGGTTGTAGTTTACTACATTTGACCTTAATGTGAAACCAATATATACATGCCTATGATTTTCCTTTCTGTTTCGTTCTGTGTTTTGATGGATGAAGATTGTACCAACTGACAGGAAGTTGTGTTGATCGCCACAAGAAGGATCGTGCGTCCTCCAAAGAAAGGATCTGCTGTTCAGCGGCCCCGTACCCGCACTTTGACTGCTGTGCATGATGCTATTCTTGAAGACGTAGTTTATCCTGCCGAGATTGTTGGCAAACGAGTCAGATACAGACTCGATGGATCAAAAATAATCAAAGTAACTTCTTCTGAAGATATTGCTCATTCAAATTTGCCAATTATCCTTTATTTTATAAGCTGACACTAGTTTGGTTTTCACCATTGTTGCCAATTTAAGGTTTTCTTGGATCCGAAGGAACGCAACAACACCGAATACAAGCTGGAGACTTTCTCTGGAGTTTACAGGAAGCTTACCGGAAAAGATGTATCTTTTGAGTTTCCAATCGCAGAAGCCTAGAATGTCTTGATGGAATTTTAGTATTTTTGTTCCAACTACTAAGAGTTTATTTGGTGTTGTTTAATATTCTAGATTGACATGAAAATTACTACATACTGTAGAGGGTATCCATAGTGTGCAATTGTGCATGATGCGGCATATTTGCATTCTTGATACTTCCTTGCATGCTATCTTTATCGATTTATTTATTTACCCTTAGAAGTCTTATTAGAAGTCTTATATGAAGTGTTTAAATAATCAAGAGTAAAGTGACAATTAGCTCCTTAAAAATTTTGATTTCGGACTAATTAGTACGTGAAAGAAAAAAATACCAATTTGGTGGACACGTTATATCCTTCTATTAATTCAGCACGTAAAATTTAAGCAATGGTGTTTATATGTACTGTTAACTACTAAGACGTGTTTATTTATGAAAGATTGTTATGTAGATAATTTTTGAAGCAAAAATTCACTTGTTTTAATATGATTCGTAATAAAGTAAGCAGTTAATAAAATGTTATATAAAAACTCAAGATAATTGAATGTTTTACTGTCTAAAACTACATTGTTTCTATACTCATGTAGAGCAATGGGACATACATCAAGTTAATTCTATTTCGTTTCGCACTATCCATTGATTGAAGGACATACATGTCCACTGTGTATTATCTTGAAGGACCTAATTAATACTTTTTTTTCTTCAAAAACTAATTAGTCCTAAATCAAAATCCTGGAGTATCTAATTGTCACTTTACTCAATAATCAAATATTGGATCTTTTTTATTCCCATGTTAATAACTAATTAACTACTAACATTGACTAGACAGTGTTGTTAAGTCACAGAAACAACCTTGTGAGAGAAAACGAACACAAAAATAGAAAAAATTGCTGAAACATAAACATCATGTGCCTTCAATCATTGGAAAATATTGGAGGTGTGAATTGAAGATCATAGTTGTTTAAAAGAAGAGTCAATGGTGTGAACAAGAATTCTTCCTCATCAAATGATTTGTAGATGTACTAGACAAGTTTGATTATTTGTTTTGCATGCAAAGTTGAGATTGCACTTCTTGGAGTTGATATTTCAAAATCTTGTTTAAAAAAAAAAACCTGTCTTCCAGAAGAGACTACTAATTATACATCCTACTTTCTTCATTTAGTAATCAAGAAGTTTAGGAGAATCAATGAAGAGAAGATAAATGATTTCTCTGTTGCTAAGTCACACTGACATAGTTTTTCAGAGTCAAGGAATAATTTCTGTTTTCTAATCTCCTAGCTTGATTCTCAAGTCATTGACTCTACTTTACAAGATGTAACACTTTCTTTCTCAGAGTTGTATATAACAATATTTCATTTTTCTTTTTCAACTAATAATTTCCAAGATATTAAAAAGATCGTTACAAATATATCATCGGCAATGATGTAGACATAGATCAGAATATTTTGGAGGAACTTCATTTATTGATTATTAGTCGATAAATAGAATACATTTAAGAGACTTAAAATGAATACTTACCCTTATATTAACAACAAACAAATTGAACATAAAAAAATACATTAAGACAATCCTCTTCTCTATAGTGAATGCACTTTCCCTCAAACCTGATAACAAACTCTATGATCTTATTATTACTCTAACATGTACACTAAAGTAAAACGTGCTACTATTACCTATGACACAACTCCAATATGGCGAAAAAAAGGTGCAATGTTGAAACTCAGGGAGCTCGAAAAAATTTGCTATTAACCCCTGCTCTGTACAGATGCAACTTGGATGCACTAATGATGCTAATCTCAATGTTAGCAGCTGCAAAAAGAACATCACCTTCAGTTACTTCATGTCCTTTTTGTGATCCTCCTTTTATGTTCATCATTCCTTTACCAGTTGTGACCAAAAAAATTGAAGGACCTTGGACTGCTGGGAACACAACTGTTTCCCCTTGGGGAAGAATACATCGATCAATCTCGAATTCCTCAAATGGCGGTGTATATCTATTTACATATGGATTAAGAGGAACTCCTTGCAGGATCTCGGGAGAACCCTGCATAAAATAAAGGCAAAACCCATAAAAAAAAACTGCGAGTCTCCAAAATATTCATGCCACCTTTTGAATTATCACTTTGGATCCCGTTTGGTAAATATATCAAGACAAAACTACAAAGCCATAGGAGACACAACTACTTGTTAGGAGGAGACAAACATAGAAACAAGTAAAATGTCTCTATCTTCTGACAAAATTTGTCCAAGCTGTCTACTTGAAAACTAGGACAGTGGGAACAAAGACAGCCACAAATTTTCTTTCTTATCTATATCTCCATTGTCTTGAGTTTTTCTATTTTCTGTCATCAAACACTTACCAGCAATAGCCTTGCAAAATTTAACTGCCTCATTTCTGTGATGTATCATTTACCTGCTTGTATGTGAGCATGGAACAAAGAGTCTGGACATCTCTGTGTTTGGGAGTTAGGCCGGCTCGCACTACATTGTCCGAAGTTGCCATGCATTCAATACAAGTACCGGCTAAATATGCATGTGGCTCATTTGCGCCAAGGAACAAGGCTTCACCAGCAGCAAGTTTTACATAGTTAAGAAAGAACGCTGCAATGACACCGACATCTGCCGGGTATTGCTTTTCCAACTGCAGCGCCAGCTTCTCCTTATCAGTCAACTGTCTCACCTGATGTAGAACACAAATGTTTTGATATCTCTTAGTCACACTCGCAAAAAACAAGTTAAATTTTATTACATTAAGCCATCTTAAATTATCAACAGTAGAGCTACAACAGAATCATAACTTCCCAGAGCAAATTAAATAAGCAATCAACTAACCTTGCTTTCATCATGGAGACGAAATTTCAAACTATTTACTGCTTCAGTGACTCTTTCTTTATTAGCTGACATTAGGTGTGTGAATGCTGCCTGCAAAACAGCTTTTACCTTCCCTTCACCATCCTGATCACTGGTTTGTAAGACCAGGTCTGCATTTTCAGCCCCAATCAATCGTGCAACTTCCGGAACAGTATGAATCAAAGCCTTAAGCTCCTGAAATAAAATACAACACACCGCTGAGTTAGCCCATACTGCATAATTTTTCAATGATGCATTAGAATAATCAGTTCTAATGTCTGTGCATTTACCAGATAGCAACCTCTAATCAGCAAAAACAGAACACAAGGATTCACTGATCTACACACGTGTTCTTTTCCCCACAAAAGCAGACATCTTTGAATAATTGGCATGATTCTAAGTAACAATATACATGAAAACTACAATAGGGTTCTAGATTAAATTCTTCCTTTAATCCCCTTTCTATTTAACCCAGTTTATTCAGGTGAACTCATACAAAGGTAACGATAAACATCAAAGTTCTCTCAAAACCAAGCCCATTCTCAAGGAAAAACTAACAGATCTACAATGGAAAAACACATAAAATTTCCACTTTATGCTTTGCAACCGACACTTTTTCATGTTTCTTTAACACACAAAAGAAATCATATGATTCTTTTAATAGTTTGGTCAGCTATCAAAGGTTGAGGGAGTATCACAAAGGACCAGGAAACATTATGGGCAATTAAAGAAAGTAAAATGAACAGGAAAAAGGCTTGGTCACATCAATATGAAATTGTACCGACAGGTGGGAAGTTCATTTCCAATCACTTCAAGTGCATGAATACCAAATTCTTTTTAATATTTAAATAAAAAAAGACTCTTGTAATAATATCAACATCCCAATGAACCCATTAAAAAAAAAGGATCGAATTTACCTAACACCTAATATGCCAGCTTTTGTCTTATAATAACAAGGCTCGAATTCACAATAGCTCAAAAACAGTTCTGTGAACATAAAAACAAGAAAGCGTTCTAGACACAATCGAAAGGGAAAAGGAAACAAAAACGCATTAACTTTATTAATATAAAAACTGAGAACTAAAATTAAGGAAAGAAACAAAAGACTCCTTCCATATAATTCAGTACCTTGAGAGTAATAAAACCACAGAGAGCCTCAAACTCTGTCATTGCCAGAGTCATCTCCGGCTTGTGATTCCCATCCTTATACACATCAGGCAGCAACTTATGCAGTGTCCTAGCTAGCTCCTTATCAGGATGTGCTTGTATAGACAAGGCTTTTGCCACCGATAGCACCTAATGCCAATAACAATAAACAAATAATTTACATGCAAACTACATGTTTAAATTAGCTTATGTTGGATTTAGACAAATTATAACAATAATAAGAAAAACTTCTTAAACAACTATTATTATTGTTCCCATGAAAAAGGAAAAGCAGATACCAGCTAATTATGCTCAAAATTCAAACTTGTGCAAGCATCTACACACCCATTTCCACTGAACCGGGAAAAAAAAGGACTTGCTTTTTATTAACAATGATGCTCAAAATTCCAATTTGTTCTAACATGAAGATACCATTTCCATTAACAGAACAAACAAGATCAGAGTGCTACTCACCTTGAACAAGAAGGGGAGATCACAACCCCAGTTTTGCAGAACCTTCTCACCCAGAAAATCAGGGTTCTGCGAGAGCCATTTCTTAAGGGTAACCATTTCACCACCATTGTTGGAGGCGAGAAACGAAGGCCCCGAATCGTGTGTACCCATCCAAAGCTCCGCGTAGGGCTTCTCCGGATCCAATTGAGACCCGGAATTCAACCTGGCTAACCTGGCAACCTCGGAGACCCGACCCGGAAGCCCCCAATCGTAGTTCTTCACAGAGCAATGAAGCTTCTGAAGAAGATGCTTCTCCTTTTGCGACGACTTGGTAGTAACGTCCTTCATCTCCTTGGCCATTGCAATTCAAATTGGAAGAGACACAGAGACAGAGATTGAAAAAAGAAAGACACACAGAGAGAGAGAGAGAGAGTTAAAAGAAAGGTGGAGAATGGTGATAGCGAATTGTCATTGGAGTGGTCGCTGGTATTTGAAGAGTGTTTGTGAGCTTTGGGGAATTTGGAATTTGGATATTGGAATATTGAGAGAGAGAGAGAAGCACGGAGCACGCAATTAAGAGAAGAGAATGAGAATGGGAAAGAGGGAAGAGGGAAAAAGGCGCGTCCTTTTCGGTGTTGTGAGTGGGATTCTATCTTCCAAAATCCAAAAGCAGTTACCTTTCTTTGTTCTTTCTTCTTCTTCCCTCCGTTTTCAGATGTGTTTCATTCGCAGTTACTGACGCAGCACGAAATTTCATGCTCAACAACGCACTTTTGTTTTTTTTTTATTTTCCGTATTAAGACAATTTATGAACTTTCTTTTTATAATTATGGAATTAAAATCTACCGCAAAATTAGGGCGCAAGTTAGTCAAGTTCCCATTGGGGATTACATTTTCATGATAAGCTCCCTCCTTCTTCTGTATTCGTTGAATTTCTAAATTCTTAGTTGACTTTTCTCAAGTTTTTTCTTTTCTTTTTTCTCTATAAACACTAAACAGTCGCATCAATCTCTCATGATAAATAAAAATACTACAATAAATAGGCCACCTAAACCCAAATTAGGGGTGTACATGGCCAGGTCACATCGGATTTGGCTTAATTCAGACTCGACCCGAAATATAGATCGGGTCTAATTTTTGAACCCTAACCCGATTCTAGATCTTATGAAATTTACACACTTTCGGGCCGGGTGAAAACTGGGTCTTTAGCATGTAAAAATCACCTAATCTCCAACCTTTATTTCACAATTCACATAGTAAAATTTACTTAAAAAAATATAACAAGAACCAACCATTCTCTAAAATTATAGCGTAACCATAATCAATACTAATATTATCTAACACCAAATATTTAAATCAATACAAATAACACAATATTATGCATTTTTCTAAAGTTTTATGTATTTTAAACATAAAATATTAACTTATAATCTTATAAATGACTAATAACACAAAATATTAAGGTTTACAATATTTAAATTTCACATAAAAATAGCCATCATCCATTACTAATAACACAAAATATTAATTATGTATGATGACCGGGCCGAGCTCGGGTAACCCGAGCTATGGCACAAACTCGACCCGAAATAATGATCGGGTCTATCTTTGAGACCCTTACCCGGCCCTAGACCCAATGAAATCACATTAAATTAACCTCTAAAGTGTTCGGAACCGGACTGGATCTTCGGGCCGGACCGGACTATATACACCCCTAACCCAAATGAATGAGAACTACCGAACTTGAATTAGTGATTAACTTAGAAGTTTGTTTAAGTAAATATTAAAAATTTAAAATTTTTTTATATTAATAATTATTCTTATAATATTTGCTAATGAAATCTTACTTTTAATAAAAAAAAACCTATGGTAGATCTTTCAGCGTGCAAGTTCCCATGGATCCCATACCTATGACTTTCAAGTTTGAAGTTGAAGCTTGTATTGATGCATACACACGAATAAACAATTCAGTATTATTCTATTTTATTTATTCTTGAAGCTACATCAAATTATTTATCATACCTTTTATTTTTGTCAGAGCAGACTTCGTAGATGAAAGAAAAAAAAAAGAAAGAAATAATATTACTTATTTTATGAGAAAGAAAAAGAAGCGATCTCCATTAATTAAATTATGAGAGCCATGAACGACAAAGACGAGAAAGCGGCACAGAGACAGCCACGTCTGATGAAGACGACACGTGATTCTGAGCATCAAATTTATGTTCCTTCCTCAATACATCAATCACATCACAAAAATGTTTTTCGGAATGGTAAAAATTCAGGTGAAGTTGACTTCACGTGAAGTTGAAATCTCAGAGTCGTTAGATGAAAATTTAGTTAAATCAGTCAAATTATCTAACGGCTCTCAAGTATCAACTTCACGTGAAGTCGACTGCACATGAGTTTTCACGTTCCGAAATATACAACAAAAATAATTTTATATATTATATATCATATACAAGTAAATAAATTAACCGTAAAAAACTAATGAAAATAATTACAAATAAAATTTTATTATAAAACAGACATTTTACAAGAGAAAGAAAAGTGAGATGATGAAGTAGGTCCCATCAACGGATCTGAATGAAATGGAAGTCTATTATTTTCATATGCAATCTTCTGCCGACAATAACATGGCTTTTGCCAAGCTAAGGTAGCACTCACACACCCCCATGCCCAAATTAGTTGGGAGCTTAGCTTAGAGATTGTTATCATTTTTACTGATTAGTGTTTATAAATAATAACTAACTATATAATATAAGATTCTCAATAGGAGTAAATAAATCTCTAATGACAGTCAAGCTACGATGTGATATCATAACAAACTTTCTTATTATTTGACCCACCAATGTTTATGTAACAAATTAAATACAACTTAATACTATTTATTAGGCATGAACATAATATATAAAGTCACAGAGAATAACCCTGCGTCTCAAGTCCATTGTTTAATAGTAAAATAGAGAAAAAAAACAAAAACAAAAACAAAAACAGATGTCATGGATTTCAATTAGGAATGTGCATGGTTCGGCTCCGAACACTTTAAGGATTATTTTTGTGTGATTTTACTGGGTCTATAATCGGGTAAGGATCTCAAAAATAGATCCGGTCATTATTTCGGTCGGGTTTAGGCTATGGCTCAGATCACCCGAAGTCGTCCCGGTGGTCCGGTCATCATATACAATTAATATTTTGTGTTATTAGTGATGAATGATGACTATTCTTATGTGGAATTTAAGTATTGTAAACCTTAATATTTTGTGTTATTAGTTATTATAAGACTATAAGTTAATGTTTTATGTTTACAATGCATAAGATTTTAGATGTTTAAAATGAATAAGATTTTAGACTAATACATATATTTATATTGATTTAAATATTTGGTGTTATTAGACAATATTAGTATCGATTATGGTTATGCTTTAATTTTAGAGAAGAGTTGATTCTTGTTATATTTTTCTAAGTGAATTTTATCATGTCAAATAATGGTTGGAATCTTAGAAATTTGGATATTTTTATTATAAGAAGGTATTAAGGTAATGTAATGTTAACGACTCGGTTTTCACCCGGTATAATCGTGGCCCGAACGTGTATAGATTTCATCGAATCTAGAACTGAGTTCGGATCTAATAAATAGACCCAGTATATATTTCGTGCTGGGTCTAAGTCACATCAAATTCGGTTTCACCCGACCCATGCACACCCCTGAGCTCAACCATTTAAGTGGGATATAGTTGGTATTGACAAAGATATATGGGCTGAATTTGACTCAATCATATGGAAAACGTGACGTTGATTGATGATTTATGGAGCCATTGGAAGTGGTTAGTGGCTGTACCATTCCCAGCCATTTGTTCTTTAGTTTAGTAGCCATTATTGCCATTCCTATCTGCAACTTGCATTGCTATTCTTGAATGTGACATATATATTATTTTTCATTAATTATGAGCTAGGTTGTTATTTTTTTAAAAATAATATTTGACCTGTAAGGTGTAGTTTATGTATCAGCAAACTGTGTCTACGTTGCATATATAGTCACATCAATTTTATTTCCAGTCAAACAAAATGAAACTTTTCTGGGAATTTTCCCTTGGAGAAAGCAATGCAATAATAGGAGCTATAAACTTATCCATTTGGTAAATGTTGTTGTCTTAACTTTACAATCATCTCGTTTATTTATTTAACACAAGATAGTTATAGGATTATTTCTGATTACAGAGTACAATGCAAATTAATTATCATGCAAAAAGATAAAATATAACTATAATTATAAAAAGAGTTAAAATATTACTAACATTTGATAAATAAAATTTGCAAAACAAAATCCTAC
>NC_029788.2:133020768-133022073 GCF_000816755.2 Arachis ipaensis | reverse complement strand
CCCCCTTTCCCCAACACCCCTCCCTCTGAAACAAAGCAGAGTACTAAACACAAAATCCTAACCCTAGGTTCCTTGTCGCCGCCGTCCACAGGTTCCCGGCGCCTCCGCTTCTTCCTCTTCCCCCTGTCCCGTCCGGAACCCAGGTAGCTCGGCACGTCGTCCCTATCCTCGCTAGCTTCTCTGTTCGTGACTTGGAGCAGCTCGCCGTCGAGTTGCCGCTTGCCGTCGTCTCGCCGGCTGCCGTCCGTGTCTCCGTCGAAAGTTAGTGGCTCTGCTTTCACTTCTTCGCCTCCGCTTCTTCCTTTTAATTTTGCTCTGGTTATTGATGGCTCTGTTTAGTGTTTACTGAATGCTAGGTTCTTCTTCTTTTTAATTTCTGAAATTTTTGTTCAAATGTTCTTGTAATGTTTGTTGCTGTGTTGTAATTGCTGAGTTGTTGAATGATTATCTGATCTTCATCATCATCATCAACAATGTCACTTCTTAATCAGCTCTTTAACAAAGGTGTTTTTCGCCACTCGCTGGTGATTTCCCCCACTTCTCTCACCTTTTACTTACTGATTCTGTTCTTCAAAGACTAAATTTTGACATATATCCATGCTTTATTACTCGATTTGAGTATTGAGATTCTCCCCCTCTTTCCTTTGTATATATGTAAATCGTGCATTACAGTTTATCAAATTCACACTTATTATTTTTCATGTGTGAGAGAGAGAGAGGTGTATAACAAAAGCTGTGAGGAGAGGTGTGTTTCACACTGGTATGGGATATACAAATCGGAGGTATCGATTTGTTTGTATTATTTTCTTTTTTAAACAAACAATCACAAATTGGACGGTCCGATTTGTGATTTCAAAAAAAAAATTTAATGTTGAAATCGGACCGTCCGATTTTTATTTTAAAAAATAAAAAATACAAATCGGAGGGTTCGATTTGTAGTTTATTTTTTTCTTTAAACAAATCGGACCCTCCAATTTGTAGTTTATTTTTTTCTTCAAACAAATCGGACCGTTCGATTTGAATAAAACACCATATAAAAAAAATACCTAATTTTCTAATAACAATGTATTACACATATATTTAATCAATATAAAGAAAAAATAGCCTCAAATTCAGATGCTTGCACTTATAATAAATATTCAGGGTTGGTAGTTGGATTTGAGTGGATGCTTTTCTTTTTGGTGATTTGAGTGGATGCTTTATAGAGCTGATTGATCCACACAAAAAATATGTGAGCCCAAATAAAAGTAAGTTGAAGCATTAGAGGCCCATAATCGTATGATAATTCAAAGAGATCCACCCGAC
>NC_029788.2:133007292-133020605 GCF_000816755.2 Arachis ipaensis | reverse complement strand
GGGGGGGGGGGGGGGGGGGGTTCTTTCTTGATTTATAGTGGTTTGTTACTGTATTACATTTACCTGTTTAATCCATTACTGCGTTTGAATATTTCAATAGCATCAATGAAATTAGTAACAACTATTGTGTAGATAGCTGGAATTTCAAATATTCAACAATTAATCATGGATTACTCTGCTCCCCTTTTAAAAGGAAAATCAATAAAGCAACAAGCTAATATGTGCTTGTTATGGAACAATAGAATAGTGTCATATTAGCAACCTTCTAATATGAATGTACTTAGTTAAAATTTGATGATAATGTTTGGTCAAATTGCAAAGATGGCGAGATCGGGTATATCAGTAACCTCTACTGATTTTCTCTTAGGTACATCCTGTTCCCAGCAGGAGAGTGGCCTCTGAAATCCCTACTCCTCAGTTTGTTGTTGTGGATACATATGAAAGGGACTATTCTTGCACTTTTGCTCAACCAAATTCTTACTTGCGGGCAAGAGGAGGTTTGGCCAGTACCACTAGATAGAATTTTCTGCCAAAGTATTTCAGAATTTGAAAACTCCACTGTTGTACTGAAATTCCTTGTCCTTTTGCAGCTCGGGCTGAGATTGGAGAGTTTGTTGAGTATGACTTGGACAATGAAGATGAGGACTGGCTTTTTGAGTTTAACAAGGAAAAGAAGATTCTGATGCCTGAAATGTAAACTTTTAGACTGTCTTCTGGATTGATTGGTGCCAATTAATTTGTCAATTTTTTTGGTTGGTAGAGGGTTAATCCTTTTAATAGGTTTTATCATTGTATTCTTTCTATTTATTTTGCCTTGTCAGCAGTTTGTCCTGGTTGCTTGAAATCAAGTTGACACTATTGATCATGGCTTGATCGAATCGCTTAACTATCACTCCTGTGACAATATACGTTTCTTGGAACACACATACTTGTGACTAATCTTTTCATAAATCTTGTAATATTAGTATTAGGTGTAAATAATATATGATGTTTCCACTTTTTCTTTAGTGCTCCTTTTTTTTTTTTTTTTTCCGGGTGCAAGTTCTGGTCTTCATTTAATGCCTGGTAAATAGGTTTGAGGTTCTTCTTTTCAAGCTGGAGGTATTGGATCATAAGGCTCGTGAAAGGGCTGGAGTTATAACACCTACTCTTGGTTCACCAATTCCAGTGCTACTACGGCTTGATGGTGCTATTGAGGTCAAATTATATCATGATTCCATTGTTTATTATTATTGTTATTATTACAATCTATGCTAACAACGGTTTTATGTTTCTGTCCCTTTTATTTTACTTTATTTTACATCTTATCTCTCTTCTTCTTAATAGATTTGCCTTTCCTGTAGAAATATCAAACAAACAGAAGTGATCGTACATTTTTATTGTTTAATAATTTAAACATTTTATTGATTTTTCTTGTTCAATTAATGTTTGTTGTTTATAAGGATTTCCTTATTTACGTTACCTTTGATTGGAATGGTTGACATTGCATCTTAATTTTTCTTAAATGTATTTCTTATAATTATAGTATGGAAAAGATATTTCGTTTTTACAATTTAGATTTGTGGCTCATTGAGAATTCTTTTCGTACATTTTAGGCCCTACAAGCTCAGTCAAAATATACAGTTATTGAATCAGTATATGATTACTGGAAAGAGAAGGTATGCTAATATCCATAGACCATCAATAATGAGTGAAATGTCTCCTCTTATATGTCAACTTTATTTTCTGGATGACTTCCAATTTCTCTTCATCGAGGATTCTGGATATTGTACCATCCATGGTGTGGTGTTTATTAACTTTCACATGACTGCATGTGGAGCATTGATGGAAGGAGGGGGTATATCAAGGCAACTTGACTAATATATGGGCTTATGCTTGTTATAGTTTCATTAAGGAGTTGGAGACTGTTATATAGGGTCTCTTTCATTCATTCTTGTTGGTGTTTACTCTAACTATACTATCAACCATACACTGGTTCCTTCCAATTGTTATTCAGAATTACGAAATATTGATGTCTTGTTATCTTTCTTTTCTTATTTGCTGTATTCTTTTGGATGCAGCGAGAAAGGTGGCAAAAGCCAATTTTGCGACGTTTGCAGGTTGGTTTTCAGCACGTTACAATCAATTTATTCTATTGCTGATCTGTTTTAATATAGATGCATTTCGAGCTAAACTTATGATAAATTTGTTGGATTTGTGATTTCTCAATTGTGCTGCTTTATTCAGCAGGCAATCTCTTGGCTAATTTGTTTTAGAATGCATTTTTTTTTCAGCCTTTCTCCCTCCCTATAACTAGCCATGTCATCAACATTTTTATGTGTGAATTTAATATGTGATCCCTTGTTTGAAACATGTAAGCGATTTCCCAATAACAAGATTTCAAGTTCTTTAAATACAATGTCTATTTTTTCTCCCTTGTAAATAGGGGCTTACGCTCCCTTCTCATAAGCTTTTTTCCTGGATGTATTGTCTTCAAAATATTTCTCTGTTCTTGCTCCATTTACTTGTTGGTGTAAAGTTACTAGACAAGCATGTTGTGGAAGTTTGACAAGATTGACTGCATTTCTGTGCAGCCCCCTCCACCTTCTAATGACACCAACCCATATAATGTCTTCCGTCCTAGGGAAAAAGCCCACAGGCTTCACACAAGAAGGGTATGTTGAAAATTTAGCTTTCATTTATACAATTTTGGTTAAATGCTTTTTCGTCAAAGGCATTTTGGAAATTGGCATATATTTTTGGTTGAATTTTGGTGCTTATTCTCTATTCAGATGCAACGAAGAGAAAACAATGTCCAGTCATTTGAGAAGCTTCGCCAGGTTAGCTCCTTTTGCTGGTTTTGGTTCTTAGGTATCTGGAAGTCAGTTAGATGAGCTTGAAGTGTTTTCTCTGTTGAAGGCACTATGTCGCATTTATGTGTTTTTTACCTAACAATTTTTCAACAGTCATACATGTTTATGTTTTATGATTTTGATTCTCATCATAACTTGTGGAAGCTATGGATTAAATTATATGGTTCATATGATCATTTAGCTTCTAAAAATGTTCAGAGTTGTTGCGGTTTACCAGAAGTTGTAGCTGTTCGAAAGTTGTTTTGTTTTTAGCTTTCAGTATATACATGTATTCCTTTGCAGTATATATTACCTGAAAAACTTACGTTAATTCTTTCTTACTAAACAGGTTAGACGGAACCTTGAACAAGCTAAGAGCTTGGTGCAGGCTGTGATCAAGGTATGATGTTCAAGTAGTCTCTGAGAGTTTGCCTATTCTACAATATGTATATCCTTTAGCCATCATACATGTTTTCTTGGTATGTGATCATCACCAGAGGGAGGAGAAAAAGAGAGAAGTAATGGATAATGAAGTTATGCTGCAGAGGATACAAATGAAGTATAAGGTACTTGCATTATTCTTCCCACGTGCTTTCTTACATCTGTCCTTACTAGAAGATGGTGTAGTATGGTGGTTGCCATTCATTGTAGCAAAACTATGCCATTTCCTTTCTCATTCTGTTTATGGGGCAACAATAAATGGAATATGGAGGCTGTATAAAGTTCTAGTTTTAAAACTCTTGCATTTAATCTCAATGTATTGTTGCACCAATTCCTGAAGTAGTTTCAGGCAACTTATGAACTAACGAGTGATTCCCTATCTCAGCATGAAACCGAATTTTTGGAAGACAGCTTAGCACTCTCGAGACTCGCTCCCTACTCTTCTAAGTTTGTTTCAAGTGAGGAGGAGTTCTTTGAGTCAGATATGATGACTAGCCATCCTCATTCAAGGCCTTCAGTAGTACAGATTCATCCTTCATATGATGCCAACCCAGCCATGCTTCCTGCAGCTTTTTCAAAGCAAGAGTTTAGGAGGCAACATGTTCCACAAGGCTGGCCTCAAAAGTTGGTAATATACTGGTTTCTTTGCCCTATTTTCTGCAGTGTCCTCTTCTCCTTCCTTGTTTTGGTATTTATCTTTTGTGTGAGATTATCCATGAAAATTTCACACTTTTTTATGAATTTAATTTGGTGTACATCATTGTATAAAAGTTTCTAAACAAATATTTAATTATGCGCTGCCACATTATAGAAGTAGTATGTGATTGATAATAATAGTGTAAAACTCTTATATTAACAAAGCATTGAAGTTAAGGTGCTTTTCTTTTTTGTGTGGTATATTGGTATCTAGAGTTAGACTGTTGTATTCTTAGGTTTCTGTTTTGTACTTCTCTCCTCTTGTTTTTAGCAATTAGCATAATCCTTTTACCCATTGGGAAAAAAGGGGTGATTTTCTTTAGATTTTGGAAAATTTGATTGAGACTTGAATGCTCTAGATAGCTGAAAAAGTTGAAGTAGTTACTCTGGAAGAATTATAATCCAATTATTTTTAAAAGTTCATTACAATAGAAGTAATTTTTTAAACCCTTTGGATCTGGCCCTCTCTTGGACCTTGCATAACACCAAATGCTTGAGCATTGTGCTATCCCCTGCAATGGAAGTACTTTTTTGCAGTCAAGGAAATTATTTTCTGTGAAAAATAGCTGTTGGTCTGTATTTTCATTACCTTTAAAGCTCAATGAACTGCATGGTTCAATCTTTGTGAGTTATTTCATGGGTATATGCAGGATCCTCTTGAGCCAGTTTTGTTGTTCACAAAACCTTTACTTCCAGACAAGTTGGCTATGGCAGGCATTGTGCCACCATCAGATACTTTAAGAGATAATAATGGTGTACCAACAAGAGCATATAAATTCCATGGAAGAATTGGCAGAGGAGGCCGTATAATATTTGACAGATGGAATCCACTTATGCAGACCCCAATTGACTGTGGAAATTCTTATTATATGCCACCAAAACCAAGACCTTCATTCAACATGTAATTAAAGCTGTGTTTGTCACACTATTGTAGCTAAATTTGATTTAATGTGCTGCCAGATAGGAATTCAGTTGATATTTGATAAAATCATTAGGAGGGTACAGGGTAGCAAGGATAATTGTAGGTGTGAAACATGGTTGGTTTGGTTCAACAAGAATTTTAATTGGGTAGGAAGTTATGCATTCTGTATAATATGTTACAAATGTATTTTTCTCTGTCCTTCCAGAGCTCATGAATATTTCCACTTTCTTGGAAAAAAATGTAATATATTGTCTGTTAATTGATGTGTTCTAGTTTCTAAATATCCCCATGTAATGCCATTGGATGATGCCAAAATGTTTCCCATAAACAATGATTTGGTCAGGATTTAATTATATAAATGAATGATAACCAAAACAAAGGTGCTTGTGCCAAGTCAAAGTTCATCTTATTTGAAAATGAGAATTAGTGTTCCAGCTAAGATATTTGTTTATTTATTTTGTCAATTGACATAAATGGATTTTGAACTCTGGCAAGAATGAAAATACAAAAGAGTAAAATGAAATTATGAACTAGGGTTAAGGATTCTTATAAAACTTGTGTTTTTTTTGTTTTAGTTGTCTAGAAAAATTGAAAATGCTTAATTTTGACCCTAGTTTTAAATGTTGATATCATATCTTGTTTGCCATACATATTAGCATTTAACAAAGACAAATTAATAGTTGGAATTAATAGTTGGAATTTAAAACAAAACACTTTAATTTGGGCTTTTCTGAATAAAAAAATAGGTGAAATACAAACATAGTTTTATTGTTAAAAAGCAGGAACATATCAGAAGCAACAGTACTTATGAACTCAGAACTCTAGCAAAGTTGGTAAGAATTGAAAGATAAACCATCATGGTGAAAGTTGTAAATATATAAAAGAGAATAGATATATATGGAATACTCCATTAAACTAGAATCATGATCATGGCAAAAGGGATATGATATCTTTTGCAAATTGGTGATAAGTCTAAAAGTCCTACACAAAATGGAACTGCTAAGTTAGTGGCATATTGTGATTATCTTTAATCAGTTTTGACTTTATTTTTGTGGGGTTACAATTTCTTATAATATTCTTCTTTTTCTTTTTCTCTTTAAAGTCACTTTTTATTTTTATTTATTCTTCATAAAATAGTGGATAATTAGCCTTCACTTCACCAAGTGCAAAATTAATAGTGATTATCACAGTCAAATATATATTCTCTCAGCCATTCGTTGTCAACTGCAGATTCATGCAAATTAAAAGATGCCATATTATTTCTAATGTTTTGTAAAGCATTCTCTTAGAAGTAACCAGAACATTATCTTCACATTGGTTATGATGTGATTCTGAATTATTAAAAGGTTCTTCAAGCATACAGATCCATTAATTTTGATAAAAAGAAAAAGGAAAAAGCAATCAAATCTTAATTTTGGAATCAAAACAATGCACAGAGAAACAAATTAAGGAAATTTAAGATGGAGACATATAAGGGAAATTTTATTTGAATTCATGCATGTTGTACTTATAGAGTATAGACAGGACACTAGGGTTGGGACACCGAGACACAAAATCGTGTTTGACAGAGAAGACATGGACAGAGATAATGTGTCCAAAGACACTGAATTAGTGTATTTTATGTCAATCCTAACAGAAAGGACACGGAGACACTAATAAAGGACACAACTTATTTCTCATTTTTTCTTTCATTATTTTTGTTAATTCTTCATAATTATATTTTTTATTATTATATTTTTTAACTCAAATTTTTTGAATAAAAAATGAGAATAAATTGGATTTTCATAATTTGTTCTAGTTTATCACCAAACAGTATACAAGAACACAAAATTTTGTATCTCTATCCATTAGTGTCTTATCCTATCCTGTTCTCAGTATCTTGTCCTGACCTGCTCTCAAAAACAAACGCAGCCTTAAGATTTATATGAGAGGCGCGCGCGCAGATGTACACGCACGCACGCACGCGCGCACACAAACAAACGCAGCCCATATATATATATATTATAATTTTATGGAATTATATATAATCAAGACAACAAATATAAAAGAACTTGAAAATTTTTTAAAGAGAAGAAGAATTTGGAGATCAGTAGCTTATAGCTACATTTGAAAAAATTATATCATTCTCCATATATTGAATAATTTTCACGTTAAAAGAAATTATTTTTACTTTATTGCATCCAAATTTAAAACTTTACCCGAAACAAATAAATAAATAAAGAACTTATATTACTATATCCAAAATTCCAAACATACATAACCACAAAAAAAAAAAAACTTTTTCTTAATATATATTTTTTTATATCCATTTGTTTTGGATGTTTGGGACTAAGGTAGAAGTATATATATGAATAATATGATGATGAAACAGTGAAACTTCATTATTTTTTTCTTAATAGTGGATAGTAGACACTTGACACCGAATTGGATACGTTTGTGTGCATTAATAATAGCCACTATCTTTCATGAAAAGCACTTATATTCTTTTATGACCTGCTCTATATATAGGGTTACTAAGCTCTTTAGATTTCATTAACACAACATATATATATAGCATGTGTTAATAATAAGCACCATATTATTGAATGGAGAAATTATCTTCTGCAATCCTCAAAGGCTTCCATTCTTTGTATGTTCAATTCCATTATTCAATTTGGACAGAAAAAATGAACATAAAAAAGGGGAGCCTTTTTGGGTCGTTGAAGGCTTTGCTCTTTGAATTTCAATAGTAAAAACAAGTGCATGCATGATGGTTTAATAATATATTTAATTAATTTAACTGTTCATATAGGTTATAACCAAGAATTAATAGTGATTGTATGTTAAATTATAAAATTATATATATTCATATGTCCCTATCTTAAATAGTTCAAAAATAAAAATTTTGAGAGAAATAATTAGTTGAGAGTTAAATTTTTATGATGACTAAAATAAATAGGTGAATTCTACACAACCTCTTTTTAAATAATATGTAAATTATCTTCTATGGACGTGACAAATTTTAATTGAATGTTTATTTTTAACTTGAGTTAATTTAATCTAATGAGAGTTAACATCTTAACTAAAATATGACCATTTTGTAATTAAATGATTTGTTAAAATGGAGATGTGACTCTGGCTTGAGAGGATTGGGTTCCGCAACGTCATTTGCAAGATATTCTCATTGCCCACCCCCTTAATAAACAAACCTTGCAGAAGAGACACTTACATGCCTTAACGCCATGCTACCTTCTTTGAAAGGAGGCATGAACAGCATCCCTCTACTTTAGAGCATCTTGGACAAGGACATCTCGTTCCAGTTCTTGCACCAACATTGTGCCGACGCAGTGCAGGAAATGGCAAAAATGGTGCAAAAAACTAATGAATTTATCATTTGGAATTAAGATAATTGAGAATTTCAATTCTAAAATTAAACTAACTAATGTACTTGTGGAAAGCAGTGGTTTTGGGCTTCCTTTTTGGTGGAGAATTGGGGTGAATGATGACGAATAAGGAATGGGGAGAAATGATAGCTATTAGAAAGAGTTAGGGAACGTTTTCTGGCGAATTGATTTTAAAAAAAAAAATTAGAATTCAATTTTTAATATTTTATCAAATTATACATTTATCCCTTTTAAATAATTTGTTAATTACAAAATAGCCTAACTATAGTTAAGATAATATTTAATCATAAAGTGATACATCACAGAAAATAATTTACATGTTATTTCAGAAAATGTATGATAGAATTTTTCAAATAAATATATTTGTTATACAAAAACTGCAAGATTTTATACAAAAAGTCTAAATGACACGATGGTGACTTCTTTCGAAATAACGCAATGGGGGGACGTAACGACGAGCCAAAGGACAAAGCAGTGGACGAGGTGGGAGACGCGACAACAGAGAGGAGAATGGACACGACGGCAGAGTTACGAAAAGGAACGCCGCAAATAGAAATTACGACGCGGTAAGGGTGATGACACGGTGAGGTGTGACGATGCGGTGAGAAGGGTGACAAGGGGGTGACTGCAGAGAGGTTGGATGAAATATGGATAGCCTTAGGAATCTCTGAATTGAAGAAGCATTATGCAAATAAAGATTAGGAGTTTTGGGTTTCTCTATATATGTGTGTGAGAAATGACTAAAAAAACATATATGAGAAATACACTATTAAGAATAATTCAAGGAATTCATAAATTTTAGGGAATAGTGGGGACGGGGCGGGGATTCCCGTTCGGGTCCCTGCGCCTGCTTCGAGAGAATTTTGTCTCTCATTCCCATCTTCGCAGAAAAAATTTCCACAATCAAATTCCATTCGGAGCAGTTCCCGCAAGGATCCCCGCGTCTCGGGGAATTTTGCCATCCCTAAAGAAGATATATAAATAGTGACTACATTGTAACAATACAAGTCATTGCATGCTGAAAGTATATTTTTCACATGATTTTTTTATAATAGTAATTCATACTAACAGAAAAAATAAAATCAAATATAATTCAGTCATTTACAAGGCAAATTAGAAAAGAATATTAACCTCAAGGAAAAGATTATGGATAAAAAAAATTGCAACTATACTCCAAAAAGAGAAGTTGTGGTGTTTTTGTATTACATTACATTCCTTATTTATATATTTACTATCCATGAAAGAGTAAAAAGGGTCCCATTAATTATTGCTTGGACTTGGAGCCAGAAAATAAAAATATTAAAAAGAAAAAGTGATGGGGAGAAGAAAACATTTTGCAACAGAATAATCTTATGGTTTAAGAGATATTCCTATTTCTATATGACAATTTTCATGTCATATATGTAAAGATATAAATGATAGGTGTCATTTCCAAGAAGGAGTTCAATGAAAAAAGGGAATCTTCAGAGATTCCAAAGAATAAATAAATAAATAAAAGAAAAATGAAAAACGGACGGCTATGAAACCAGCTGAGATAACAAAACTGTGTGTCTGAGGATAAAAGAAATTTGTCAGCATTCTCATTGATATTGTTTAATGCAGAATCTGAAATCCAGTAGACATAACATGGAAGAAAACTTCACCAACCCTTACTTCAGAATTCAGAAAATCCAAGGTTATTATAAAAGATCAAAATAAGAAGTTATCCAAGCATGCATGTTGATGTTATAGAAATGGACACAAGAAGAAACCAGCAACACGAGTTCAATTTTTTAGAGCGATTTGCATGAATTATATAGAAGAATACAATGAGCAGAAGCAGAAGTGCAGAACAAAGAAATAATGAAAGTTTTATAATAAAAGGGACATAGTGCAAACCGTGAAAGCAATTCCAACAGAGAGAAGAGAAGTGAGTGCTTCTCCTATGATGAATCTCGCAGCCACGTTTAAGGTTTTATGTAATGTGTTAAGTTGTTGTCTCACTCACATTGGGTTTTTATATAATACTATCCGAACCCGCGGCTAGGGATGTCAATGGGGCAGGGCAGGGGCGGGGGATGCCTCCCTGCCATTCCCGCCCTCAGATTTGCTCCCCATCCCCGCCCCCATTCCCCGCCGTGAGGGAATATTGCTCCCCATTCCCATTTTTCACGGGGCCCCATTTTCTGCGGGGACCCCATTCCCCATCTACATAATAGTTCTAACTAATTATTAATTTCCACATGAATAGAGCTACAAGTATCTATCTTATACAAAAACTGCAAGATTTTATACAAAAAGTCTAAATGACACGATGGTGACTTCTTTCGAAATAACGCAATGGGGGGACGTAACGACGAGCCAAAGGACAAAGCAGTGGACGAGGTGGGAGACGCGACAACAGAGAGGAGAATGGACACGACGGCAGAGTTACGAAAAGGAACGCCGCAAATAGAAATTACGACGCGGTAAGGGTGATGACACGGTGAGGTGTGACGATGCGGTGAGAAGGGTGACAAGGGGGTGACTGCAGAGAGGTTGGATGAAATATGGATAGCCTTAGGAATCTCTGAATTGAAGAAGCATTATGCAAATAAAGATTAGGAGTTTTGGGTTTCTCTATATATGTGTGTGAGAAATGACTAAAAAAACATATATGAGAAATACACTATTAAGAATAATTCAAGGAATTCATAAATTTTAGGGAATAGTGGGGACGGGGCGGGGATTCCCGTTCGGGTCCCTGCGCCTGCTTCGAGAGAATTTTGTCTCTCATTCCCATCTTCGCAGAAAAAATTTCCACAATCAAATTCCATTCGGAGCAGTTCCCGCAAGGATCCCCGCGTCTCGGGGAATTTTGCCATCCCTAAAGAAGATATATAAATAGTGACTACATTGTAACAATACAAGTCATTGCATGCTGAAAGTATATTTTTCAAATGATTATTTTATAATTAAAAATCTTAATTTAAAAAAATAAAAAGAGAGTGTGACAAATGTAAAAGAGATAAGTGGATAACTATAGAGAAACACGTATATAATAGTTACTTATACACGTAACTAATATCTCTCTAGTAAGTGTTATTATTATGCTGCTTCAATTAATATATTTAGTGCCATCCTTATGATTGGGATTCGTACCAAAATCTGTTGTATATCTATCAAAATAAATTTCGCTTCAGTTTCGCACTAATATAGTCATATATAACACTTGAATTTAAATAATTTATTAGCTCGAATTAGTCAATGAGATAATCCATTATGTTATAAAACAAAATTCTTTACATATAATAATTATTGAAATTATTAGATTCTTTAATCTTGACACCATATTAAATTATTAAAAATTAATTAGTGAGAATAAAAACATATCTGATCGAATTCATTTATGAATATGATGAAAAATAGTTATATTTTGGTAATATTGTTTATCAATATCTTTTAAAAATTATTGTTAAATAATAAAAAAATATTATTTTAATTTTAATAATATTTTTTAAAATACTATAGTTACAGTAGTCATGGTAACATAATCATTTTTTTATTGAAAAAAACTTTCATTTAAGGAAATAACCTGACGACACTTATAAATTACATAAAAAATATTAAATCTGAAACTAAAAAAGAAAATAGACAATCTCTATGTTGGACTATTGTTTGAAAAGAGATATAATATTTCATTGTAGAGAATTTTATAAAACAGAAATAAAAACAAATAACAATCTATCTCTTTTATTTTTTAAATTTACACAAAAAAATGTTGTGCAATATAGAAAAATACTCTCTCTTCTTTTTCAAATAGATCCGAAAGCTTTCTGAATTTAAAAATATATCTGCATGGACAAAAAAAAAATTTCTTATTGTATCTTTATTCTAAACCTGTAAAAATATATGCAAAACACCAATAAAGAGGAGTAAAACATCACAAAAAAAAAAACCACAAAAAGATTAATTTTTTTTTTAGATTTAGATTTTAGATTTAAATTTCTTAAAAAAAAAAAAAAGAGATGAAAGTAGAGAAACTGAATAAATTAAGGAGGAGAAAAAAAGGACGACTGAAAGGAGCAATGGAGGTGTGATTGGTGGGAGAGTAGTGGTGGTGGTGGGTAGAGAGTGAAAAGGGTTGTGAAACAGAAACAAAAAAGGTGATAGATGGACACAACACATAAGGAAAATTTTATTTGAGCTCATCCGAGTTAAATTTTAATTTGGCCCCTAAAATTTAGTCTGATACTCAAAATGATTCTCAGAATTTTGTTGGCCCCAGTTAGAATCCTCAAATTTGTAATTGTGGCTCCAACTTACCTCTGTGATCATCTCCGTCATCGGAATGCTGATCTACGCAATTGTATGACATGGTGGACACTACTTAAACAACGGCGCATTGGTTTCGCGCCCAAATCCTTTGGAAACCACGTGTTTGCAACTTATGATCGTCCTAGTGGAAAGAAAGAGAGTTTTAACCTACAAAAAACTAAAACAACGTGGTTTCCAAAGGGTTTGGGCGCGAAACCAATGCGCCGTCGTTTAAGTAGTGTCCATCATGTCATGTAATTACTTCAGATCAGCATTCTGCGGACGACGATGATCGCAGGGGCAAGTTAGAGCCACAATTATAAATTTGGGGTTCTAATTGGGGCCAACGAAATTGTGGGAATTATTCTAAGTATTGAACTAAATTTCAAGAGACAAATTGAGATTTTTAACTCAACTCATGCATGTTGTACGTATAGAGTATAGACATTATTGTAAATTAAGGTTTATATGAGAGGCACATATATTATAATTTTATGGAATTATATATAATAAGACAACAAATATAAAAGAACTTGAAAAATTTTTGAAGAGAAGAAGAATTTGGAAATCAGTAGCTACATTTGAAAAAATTATATCATTCTCCATATATTGAATAATTTCATGTTAAAAGAAATTATCTTTACTTTATTACTTCCAAATTTAAAACTTTACCCCAAACAAATAAATAAATAAAGAACTTATATTACTATATCCAAACATACATAACTAAAAAAAAAAAAAACTTTTGCTTTGGTTGTAGTTCTA
>NC_029788.2:133006172-133007175 GCF_000816755.2 Arachis ipaensis | reverse complement strand
GACTGCAATACAATTTTAATCTGTTATGTAATTCTTTCTCAAGTATTAATTAAGGAAGATATTTAATTCAATTTTTTTCATATGAAAAAAATATTACATCATCAACTTTGTATCCAAATGATACTATTAATCTATATTTTTTATATTCATGTGTTTTGGATGTTTGGGACTAAAGTAGAAGTATCTGATGATGGAACAGTAGAACTTCATTTTTTTGACGATATTTTTTAATTTGGCAGATCGTCAAAAGTTAATCTATTGTGAATAGGAGTTTTATTTAAGAGTTTATTGCTGGTTAATAAATTTGCTACATATACAAAGTGAAATTTAAATTTTTAACACTTACTTAAACATACTAGTGAATTAATCACTAGATTAACCTAATTTAATTGGGGATCTTCATTTTTCTTAACAATTGATAGTGGATAGTAGACACTTGACACCGAATTGGATCCGTTGTGTGCATTAATAATAGCCACTATCTTTCATGAAAAGCTAGCACTTATATTCTTTTATGATATCGTTGAAGCCTGCTCTATATATATAGGGTTACTAAGCTCTTTAGATTTCATTAACATAACATATATAGCGGGTGTTAATAATAAGCACCATATTATTGAATGGAGAAATTATCTTCTGCAACCCTCAAAGGCTTCCATTCTTTGTATGTTCAATTCCATTATTCAATTTGAAAAGAAAAAATGAACATAAAGAATGGGAGCCTTTTTGGGTCGTTGAAGGCTTTGCTCTTTGTCTTCCAATAGTTAAAATAAGTGCATGCATGATGGTGCAATAATATATTCAATTTAACTGTTCATAGAGGTTAATTTTATAATTAAGAATTAATAGTGACTTTATGTTAAAGTATAAAATTACATATATTCATCTCTCCCTATCCTAAATAGTTCAAAAATAAAAATTTTGAGAGAAATAATTAGTTGAGAGTTAAATTTTTATGATGACTAAAATAAATACATTTGTAAGTGAGTGACTTAATAATATG
>NC_029788.2:133003745-133006009 GCF_000816755.2 Arachis ipaensis | reverse complement strand
AATTATATTTTCAAATAATTATTTTATAATTAAAAATCTTAAAAAAAAAGTATATTCTTTATGATTCTACTCATTGTAAAAGAATTATTGGTAAATTTTTGTATTTATTTAATACTAAACCTGACATTAGCTAAAAAATTGGTAAGCTAAGTCAGTTTTTGGATTGTGCTATCAATGAACATCTAAAGACAGTCCATCGAGTACTGTGCTATATGAAGGGATCTCTAACTGTAAGTCTCTTTTTCTTAACAGAGTCAGATTTGCACCTTACTTATTTTTCACTTATGCATATTATTTTTATCTAGGACTCTCCTTGGTAACTTGGAAAAGCAAGAAACAATTCACCGTTGCAACATTCTCTTCTGAAGCAAAATATCAAATATTGGCATTGGTAATCTGAGAAATTAGTGGTTAAGCTATGTTCTTCATGATCTTGGTGTTCCAATCCAAAAACCAATCAACATATACTACGATAGCAATTCAACAATTTATATTACTACTAATTCTATATTTTACTGGCGGACCAAGTATATTGAAGCTGATTGTCACATAATTCATGATAAGTTACAAAAAAAACTGATTCACATAGTTCATGCTGTATATTCTAAGCTTGGATTGTTGAATTATTTTTTTTTTAATAATATAAACTTACGAGAGGGTGTTGCTTAATATTATTATTACCACTGTTGTTATTTAATATCAGATAGTTGTTGTTATTTAATATCAGATAGTTGTAGATCGTTAGTGAATTAAGGTGTATAAAGTTAGTTGACGTGACAGCAATTTTATATAGTTGTAATATAGCTATAAATAAATAATTATAAAACTTGTATTTTTTGAGACTTTTTATTAATACAAGTTTTATTGCCTAATTTTTTCTTTTCTTCTCTGATGATATATTTTTCTTCAATCTCACATGCATTTTTCACATAGAAAAACAAAATAAAAAGAGCGTGACAAATTTATATCAAAATACAGAAACACGTATATTATAGTTACTTATACACGTAACTAATATCTCTCTAGTAAGTGTTATTATGCTGCTTCAATTAATATTTAGTGCCATCCTTATGATTGGAATTGGTACCAAAATTTTTTGTATATCAAAATAAATTTCGCTTCAGTTTCTGTACTCGTGTATATATCAAAAATGTTATTTATATATTAAAGTTTAGTTTAGTGAAATTTTTTGAAAAAGTATTTATATTTTTTAAAAGTTTAAATTTTTTATTTTGTATTTGGTAAATAAAAAAAACCATATATTTGTACTTACAGTTTTTAAAAGATCAGAATACTTTTAAAAGTAATTAAAATAAATCTTTCAAAAATTAGTTTAACTTTTTAAAATTTAAAAATTTAATATAATCTCATATATTAACTAATTTTTAAATTTAATGTTTGTATTTATGTCTATTATCATATTTTTAAATTTTAAAAACTATTTTACCAAACATAATTATTGTTGCTTGTGTTTATTGAAAGCTATTTTTAATTTGATTCACCAAACATAAAAACTACAACTTTTAAAAAGTCATCTTTTAAAAATTAGTTTTTATAAGTTACTTTTAAAAAGTAAAAGTTTTACCAAATTAAACCTAAAATTAGTCACTAAAATTAGCCACCAATATATTTATGTATAAATACATGTGTAATTTAATTTATTTTTAATATATATTTATATTTTAATATATATTTTATACTGATAACTGACTTTAATAACTGATTTTATTGAACATATAGTATTATTCTGTATATATAACACTTGAATATAAATAATTTATTAGCTCGAATTAGTCAATGAGATAGTCTATTATGTTATAAAACAAAATTCTTTACATATATATGGAGTATTTGTTACATATAATTATTGAAATTATTAGAGTCCTTAATCTTAACACCATATTACATTATTAAAAAAATAATTAGTGAGAGTAAAATCATATCCGATCGAATTCATTTATGAGTATGATTGAAAAATTTTAATTTTTTTTATCATCTTAATTTATTATTTTTAATTTAATATTTGAGACCGAATAATCGAATATTAATTTTGTGATAGATAAAAGTTATAAGATAATTTTGATATATTAGTGTTATAATTTTAGAATTCTATTTATACTTGTTCATTAATTTCTATTAAATACCGAAGACTTAAGTAAAATAAAATTATATTTATTTTATTTTAGTTAAAATTTAAATTAGTAAATATTTTTAATTTATTCTTTTTATTATTTAAATTAATAATAAAATTATCTTATATAAAT
>NC_029788.2:133003141-133003679 GCF_000816755.2 Arachis ipaensis | reverse complement strand
AGTTATTGTAGTCACGGTAACATAATCATTTTTTTTTATAGAAAAAAAATTTTCATTCAAGAAAATAAACTAATGACAATGACAAATTACAGAAAAAATATTAGATCAGAAACTAAGAAAGAAAATAGATAATTTTTTTGTTGAACTATTGTGATATTGTCTAAAAGAAGGCACAATATTCAATTACAGAGAATCTTATAAAACATAAACAGAGACAAATTACAATTTTTTTTATTTTTAAATTTATATAGAAAATGCTCTGCAACATAGAAAAATACTTTCTTTCTCTTTGAATGAATTTAAAAGTTTTTCGAATTTAAAATATCTGCATGGACAAAATTTTTTTTTTGTTATATCTTCATTTCAAATCTATAAAAATATATCCAAAACACTTATAAAGAGAACAATACAACACAAAAAAGATAATAGATGGTAAAGAAAAAAAAAAAAAGAAAAAGAGAAGGTTAAAGAGAAGAAGATTAAAAGGGAGAGGATAGAGGTGGGAGGAGGGGGAGGGGAGAGGGCCACACGGCCAAGC
>NC_029788.2:132940023-132966185 GCF_000816755.2 Arachis ipaensis | reverse complement strand
AATCCTCAAAATAGTGATAAAAAATTATAACTATTAATCTATTACAATGGTAAAACTTCAATTTTTTTAAATATAAATTTTTAATAAGCATCTAGCAAAGGAGACTATACCCCAAATTAAACCATTACTTATAAATTAAATGCCATTTGTCCTAGTAAGTTGTACAAAAGAATTTCCATACTCTATCATTAGTGTGAAGCCATGACTATGGATGGCAAAATTCTCTGGACTGCTCCAAATGGAGATCCAATTGTAGAGAATTTTTTTGCAGGAATGAGAATGGGAGACAAAATTTTCTTGAAATAGGCGCAGGAACTTGAACAGGGATTTCCGTTCTATTTCTGCTAATCTCTGAAACCCAATATATATATAAATCTAAAACTTCTAATCCTCATTTGTTAACCCTTCTTCAATTTAGAGATCCTTAACGATGTCCATACTTTATACTTCATACTCCATCCAACCTTTTTACAGTCATCCCTTTGCCACTCTCCTTTCTCACTGCATCGTCACACCTCACCGTGCCATCACCTCACCGCGACGTACTCTCTATTTGTGGCGTTCCTTTCCGTAACTATGCCGTCGTGTCTATTTTCTTCTCTATTGTCGCGTCTCCCACTCCATCCACTACTCTATCTTTTGGCTCGCCGTTACGTTCCCTCACTACTTTATTTCGAAAGAAGTTACCATCTTATCATTTAGATTTTTTGTATAAAATCTTGCTGTTTTTGTATAGGATAGATACTTGCAGCTTTATTCATATAAAAATTAATAATTAGTTAGAATTATTAAATAGATAGAAAATGGGGTCCATGTTGAAAATGAAACCCTATGAAAAATAAAGATGAGAAGCAATATTCTCTTACGACAGAAAATAAAAGCAAAGACAGAAAATAAATCTAAAAACAAAGATGGAAAACAATAAAACATCTCTCGCCTCATCCCATCCTACCCCGTTGAGATCCCTAGCCATGACCATGCCTTTTTAATCCCACATCCATAAATGCATGCTCTTCAATCTCTTAGAGTCGGAATTTTATCTTTCCTACAATAGGATTTCAACTACCTACTATTGAGTGATGTTTAGTGAATGAATTTAATTCTCTCATCCCTTTTAATATAGTTTTTGTATGTTGAGAAACTAAATTCATTCAAACATACCTAAGAAATCATCATGACGTCATCTTTTTGACTAGTCATTATTCATTAATTATTAGGGCCTACTCGCTTGTTTTGTATGCTGCAATTTTCCCCACTAATAATCTATAAAACTTTCTTTATTTCCTTCCTCATGATAATTTCAATTACCATCACTATCATGTTCACCTTCTTCAACAACTATGTGATGTGTGAAACCTTCTTCACCACATGCAATATTCTTTTAGTTTCTTTCTTTTTCTATTTATTAAAAACTATATAGATTTCCTCTTAATTTAGCACTCTTATATACTTGAGTTTAATAAGATTACTTAATTAGACGATAATTTTATTTTATTTTATTAAAAATATAATTATTTTTGTGCATCTTTTTGTCTAAAATTCAATTTTTATTGCAAATAATTTACGCAAACCCAAAAAAAATTAGATGAACTCTATCCTACCCTCTCTAAAATAAAAGGTAAATTACTCCTTGTGACATATATAGTAATTATTGATAAATTATTCTTTTACTAAAATTCTAAAATTCACGTTATTTTAATTGAAACAATTGAAACTTAAAACTTGATAACAATGTCATTTTTATCGTCCCTACTAAAGATACTTCTTCTTCTCTAATTTTAAAACTCTCAAATTCATTTATCAGAATTCTAAAATTCACGTTATTTTTTTTTTTTTAATTGAAACTTAAAACTTGATAACAATGTCATTTTTATCGTCCCTACTAAAGATACTTCTTCTTCTCTAATTTTAAAACTGTAATTGCTCTCAAATTCAATCACCATTTTCAATCAATTAGGTTAGGATTTTGAATTTGTTCTTACACTTCCAATCTCCAATTTTAACGAGCACATCTATCAATTTTGTAGCTCTCTCCTTCCTAAAATTTTCTTTTTAATATTTTTCTTAAATTTCAGCCGGATCAACAATGGTATTCCTCTTTAAATAACCAATCTCATAGTCTTGTATAACTATATAATGAAAACAAAGTAAAATATTAGTTAGTCATAAAAATAATGAGTCAATAATTATCATCTTAGGATTTTTATTATCTGAATAATGATGGAAAGATAATTTAAGAGCAATTAACGTTAAAAAAATAAAATATCTTGGTGTGCTCTTTCACGCACGAATTACCATTATTTTTAACTAATATATCACAAATTCTTATAAGTTTTTCAGCTCTTTCTTTTTAAGAATTTTTTTCGATCATATTAGAGATATCGATCAAATTTGACGGTCTCATTCAAACCTTAAAATTTTGGTTAAAAGATAACTTATCAATAATTACTGTACATATTATAGAAAATAATTTACTCCTTATTTTAGATAGAGAGGACACGTAGAATTTACTTTAATTATAAAGTATTAGCTAGCTAGGGTGAAAGTTATAATGGATTCCTCGTTTATGTGAGAATTGAAACGTGGACTATGCAAGAAAGAAAGGAAGATGTGTTGGGATTGAAAACGCATGGGTTACATGCACAGTATCTTGGCCTTTGGCTTCATTGGAAGGTGTTGTGAATAATTGTGGGATTGATTGGAATTAAAGGAACGCACATACAACATCTCAAAGATTCTTACCTAAAATAAGTCAAATTCGATACCCCTTATTATGAACCTTTCTCAGCCACCTCTTGCTCATTCATTTGAGTTTGATTCGTATTTTTTCTTTTTGTTGGATTTATTTTTGGCACCCTTTTTTAGGTGTCAAATTAATTAATTATTATTCGAGTTAATGTATAAAAAAGTTATTTGTCGACAAGAACTCTATCTACTCCTGCTTTTGATGTTGCCCCTTTGCTTCGTCAGCACTTTGTCTTCATCATAGAATCGAATCAAACTTAAATTGAATTATTATAGCACTTAATAATGTCTAAATAATTTAAATAATAAGGGTTACTTTTCACTTAATTAATAATTATAATTTTTAACTTAATTGATCCAACATCTCTGCTAGCTACTTGACATTATTATAACATTTCCTAATTAATAATTAAGATAAGGTTTTTTTTTCCTCTTAATATTATTATTATATTTAAGCCATTTTGTAAATGGTGGAATTATTAATATCTGATTAGGGTTATAGTTTTTTTTTTTTAAATTAAAATTTTTGTATCAATGTGCGCATTAAATTTATGTTCATTCATCGGATTTTATTCTTCAATATCGGCACGTGGCCTGTAAATGCATTGATATACAAATGATTCATTAATCATGCATGGATACACCAAATAATAATATAGTGGACAAAATTATAAAGTTGGTATCATATTGATAGTATCATATATCTTGTAGTAGTTACGTTCATCAAAATAATCCTTATTGAATTTCATCAGTTTAATTTATACTATTTCATATTCCTTTTATCTTATCTTTAAATGTCACGTTTAAATCTATTTGTCACTAATTTTATTCAGACACCTGGATAAGCAACATAGCTAGCTAGTCTTATTAGCAGACTCTATCTAGAGAACCTAATCGAATCAACAAATTAAAGCGCAAATTATTAATTTTTGATTGCATCCACTTCTATAAATATTCCCACCATCTATATATGCATCCATCCATCCATGCATCCATTAATTAATTAATTAATTAATTAATGTCAACTGCCAAATTTCCATTTTTGGTAACACACTGTCAAGTGAAAAACTAAGATGCATGCTATGTTAAAACAAGCAAGAATTTATTCAATTTAAAGATGATGATGATCTCAACTGCATACTGCAAACAAAATATAATAAAATTAACATGGTTTAAAGTATTAATTGTTAAGTAAAGAAGTATTTTTTTTTAAGAAAAAATGTACATAGAGTAGTTGAATGTATTTTTATTTATTTTGAAGAGCAAAAGAGTATATAATTTTTTTAAAAAAAAAAGCACCATCACCACCAATTGTCATTTTAACTAAGGAGAAAAAATTTACATGCAATTATTTTTATATAAAATTGATAGTTAAGAGTTTTTAGATAATAATTTTGTCAAATTTGTCAAATTTAGGGGTATTTGCGGTGCAGTTTGGATCGGTTTTGAGTCAAAAACTCATTTGATCCGAATACTAATTTTGCTTGCGGTGCGGTTTGGATTGGATGACTTTAAAAAAAAAATTTGATCCGATCCGATCCAATTTCAAGCGGTTTGGATTGAATTGGATTTGCGGTAAATTAAAAAAATTAAATACATATAACAAATCTTAACATCAAATTTTAAATAATCAACAATAACATAACAAGTCTCAACAATATTTTTAAAAGCCAACGATAACATAATAATAGAAATAAAATTATAGGTTAGTTAAAATAAATAAATAAATAACATTTTGAACATAAAATATTTATTAAATAATAATACTGAATAATATAAAAATGTATAACAAATTGAACATGTTATAAGTATAATTGTAAAAATAATAATATTATAGTACATTGTGCGGTTTGGATTGGATTGGATCGGTTATGAAAAATAGATCTGAAATCCGATCCGATCCAGCGGTTTGTAAAAAATATAATCCAATCAAATTCGAATTAGTGCGGTTTTAATCGATTTTCGGTTTAGATTGGATTGGATGAGCGGTTTAATTTGGATCGGTTTAAATTTGAACACCCCTAGTCAAATCTGTTAAATCACTGAACGACTCTACTCAACTATCAACTTTACGTGAAAATAACTAGTGCATTTAAATTTTTTCTTTTAACTAAAAAGAAAATAATAATTTGGCGAATAATCTAAGCAGGCAAAATAAGAGAATTTCGTAGGACAAGTTGTGGTGGACATCTTATGAGCATGTTCCTAATCACTCTTCTCTATATATAGACAACATACGATGTAGACTAGGAATAACAATTAAGGGGTGTGCATAGGTTGGAATTATGCATGCCATCTTGAATAATGTAATAATATATGGATCGGAGCATGTTTTTAGTGACCCTCAAAGGCTTCCACTACTCCATGTTGCAATTGATTATTGTCTAATATTAAAAGATATGATCATTATATGGGGGAGTGGAAGTACTTGAGGGTCCATTAAAGATAAATGTTCATGAATTTATTTAGAAAAAAAAAAATCACCCTTGTTGATTCACTACATCAAAAGCGTAAAATAGCGGCGATTTTAAAAAAATTGCTGCTAAATGAGATTTAAGTGACGGTTGATACAATGAATAAGACAATTGCTCAAAACAACTATATTTAGTGGCAGTTTGACTCAAGTCGTCGCAAAAATACTTATTAGCGACAGTTAACCTAGGGTTGCATATCAGCTACCAAATCAATAATATTTAGTTGCTGTAACCGCCGCTAATTTACAGGTTAGTCCAAGAAGAACATATAAAACATTTTGTTATCTAGTGGCGGTTTCACTAAAACCGTTGCGAAATCAAGAAGCCACTCATTTAATTTGTTCTCATTTTTTCAAACTATGTATCCACTAATAAAAATTTATTCTTCAAGTTTGTTTGAATCACTCCTATTTATCTCGTGACATTATTTTTGTATTTGTTTAATTTGAAACAAAGTCACTTTTTATGCATTTAAATATGTATATAGTGTTTTCAAAAAGGAATTATGTATTAAAAGTAATATATTTTTTAAATTACTTTTCAGCAATTATTTAACATAAAAAATTGAATAAAAATCCTTTTTTAAATTTATAGTACAATGTCACAAAATAAAAGATGCTACGAAAATTTCTTTTGTAAAACTCTAAAATAACATACTTTAAAATAATATTTCAGCTTATTTTTTTAATCATGTGCTCAAAATTGCCGTTTAAATTTCCTCTCATTCACTTGTAAAAATAAGAATACATCTTTCTATGCTAAAATAAATAAAAAATTATCTTCTAGTATAAGATCTTTTAATATTACATCTAGACATAAATTAAAAAAAAAAGTATGTAAACGTCTAAAATAAATTTATATGAATAAAACAATATTCAAGAAAACAAAAATTGAAAATTTATCTAAATTGCATCCTAGTTAACCTCACTACCTAAACATTTTTACCATAGCCAAATTTCCAATACTACTATTTTAACCATCAAAATATCACAAATAATAGATCAAAGTCTTAAAACTAAAGAGTAACAAGAAGTTCATTGCATCATCTAGGAATATTGTGTATGTGAAGATCAATTTTTTCTTGAAACATCGTATTAATCTTACAAAAAAAATACTCTATCAAATTTTATTGCCATTTGCTTGCTGGGACCAACAAATTAAATTTTTAAATGCTCCACCTACCATGCATCCTTATACAGTTGAAGGCACTCTTGGTATATAGTCTCTCCATATTTGAAAGTTGATATATGTGTTTTTAGTTTTTATTTTGGTAGACACTCAAACATTATTATTTTTATGTGAAATTAATAATTAAAAATTATCAAATAATTTAACATATTTAATTAAACTGTTATCTAACAATTTTAAATATTAATTTTGTAGGAAAACAACTGTATTTAGGAGGTTTGCTAATTATATATTTACTATCACTAATCATTCTATATATAATATGTTTATTATTCACATAGTTTAAGAAACGAGATAAATTGTCATGATTTTTACGTACAAAATTTATGTGTAGGACTGATGCCTAGCATGACGCGTTTTGACGAGTGAGTGTGGGGGGCCACCCGCTAGCACGATATTGTCCGCTTTGGCACACCAGGCCTCACGGTTTTGCTTTTGACGATAGGGATGATAGCCGAAATCCCCCACACTCACTCGTCAAAATGCGTCATGCTAGGAAGAGATATCCACATTCTTATAAAGCATGCTTTGTTCCCCTCCCCAACCGATGTGGGACCTTACAAATACTACGTTCTCCAGAACTTTAAACTCTTTTCCATTAAAAAATTAAGCTAAGGCAAAGGTCAAGGATGCTGATTATTCTTCTCAACTTACCATTTTTGTTGTTCACAAATGGCTCGTGACTCACACACTATCAATATAATCGGGTAGGTTTATACATACAATATTGTGCTCAATGATAATACTAGAAAAACAAAAAAAAAATTAAATCTACTTTATTTAGTATTTATTAATTATAGCAATAATTAATAAACGTTAAATAAGACAAATTTTAGTGGGTTTTAGCTCATTTTTTGTTTTGCTATCAAACATTTTTGTATAGTTAATAATATTCATTCTTGTTTCTTCATGTTTCCCCCTTAACTCTCTTGGATTAATGGAGAACCGTATCTTTGACATATGAAAAACTTTTGTGGTGCTTGATGTGGAATTGGATCCGTTTTAGAGTGCAGGGAACATACCCACTATTCTTTTGTCTGTATTATCCCCCTTCCTCTATATAAGGTCATTGAAGAACCATAGGTTTCACTAGGGCATAGCATGATAATTAAGAAAATTACTATATATAAATGGTTGCACTAGAGGCTTCGAAGATTCAACAAGAAATTGGCTTCTGCACCCCTCGAAGGCTTCCGCTACACCTTGTTTCAAATCAAATAATCGATATGAAGAAATATGGAGTAGCGGACTGGGCCAAGAGGGGTACACAAGACTTTATTCTTTGTTCTTGGATGTTATTCAATACTTTACCTATATTGTTGGTGACTATGCCAAGCATGCAGCGAAGCTTCATAAGGTTTATGTATGTGTTTTAATTTATTTTGTAAATATTTTATCTGCAAGTAAGCTTTATTTTCATTTTTCAGTGAGTATCGAATTCGAGAGAAATGATTTTTTTTATTTGTTTACAAGGGGGTTTAGAGCCCAAGAAAACAAAAACTAAAACTTTAAACTAGAGACTATACGGGGTAATAAAACCCCTCTACTATCATCATCAATAATGTACCTTAACTCAGGTGGGGGAAAGTCAATGAAGTGAAATTTTGGAAAAGCTTCTAGGTTGTTCTTAGCAAGCCAATCTGCACTTCTATTGGCTTCTCTATAGACATGTTTTATATTCAACTGGCAATCTCTTTTCACGATCTGACCAATGCTTTTGACCAGAGCCTCCGGATGATTTTGGATTTTTTCCTTCTTCTGCAGAGTTTGCAGCACTGCTCTGGAATCCGGGAGAAATGGTTAGGGACATAGACGAAATTGGCTTCTGCATCCCTCAAAGGCTTCCGCTACACCTTGTTTCAAATCATATCGATATGAAGAAACATGGAGTAGCGGTTTGGGCCAAGAGGGATGCACAAGACTTTATTCTTTGTTTTTGGATGTTACCTATACTGTTGATGACTATACCAAGCATACAGCGAGCTTCACAAAGGTTTATATATATGTTTTATTTTGTAAACATTTATCTGTTTGAAAATATTTCTAGCTTAATAACATTTTTGTAAATTATTATAGACACCATCAGTTTAATTTCTCCAATTTTCAGTTTGAGTAGTTTGAAGCATATGATTATATATTTATACTTCCAATCAATATATCTACATATACCGTTATCCTACTATCATTTTTTGCGTTATTGTACCATTTTTCTTCCATTTAATTGAATTAATTAAGGAAATGATTCGCTTAAACAACAAATTAATGCTGTAGTCACAAAATTATTAGGTGTCTTTATATTCTCTTTGTAATAAAATTCCAAACATACATGCAACTATATTGACATGTGATGTTCTACCAATTAATATTAACATACAACTCTATATTAGCATGTGATGATCTACTAATATTAACAATTTCTTTTATAAATTCTTCTACTCCTTGACAATTAGGGTTGCTCCATTTCCATTAATTGATCAACTAAATTGGATCCCAAAATCGTGTGAAATGTATGTGAAGCAAAACCTATTGATTGGTTGAACACTGAAGAGAGGAGACTTATATAGTTCTCAAACTCTGATGAACCGCACCCTTTAAGAAATTGTTATCAACTATTAGTAGAGCCAAATGCTCATTTTCTTTTTGATGTACTTGAAAGTCACACAAACATAAGGGATAAGATGCATCGGAATTAACTTTCTTGAATGTGTTACATATATATATATATACCGTTACTGGAAGATGTTTCTGAAAATTGTAAGGGTACAAGAATGTTAGGAGAATAGGAGGTAGGCTTTGGAGGAAACGGCACTGCAATAGTGGTCCTTCTAACATTTCTATTACTTTACTTATAATACATGGCCTATTTGTTGGGATTGTTTGAACGCACCAGACTCACCATGATTATCTTCTTTAATATCTCACCTTCTTCTTCCATGATTGAAGAATAACTTGAATGAATGTTATCTTGCACAAAATTTTCATAAATCATTTCAAGAAAGATTTTGCTAGTACGTGATTTTCTACTCTCATAATTTTTTTCTCCAATTATTTCGAGAATCAACATACTATAATTATAAATATCTTATTTGTGAGAAATTCCACCGTATTTTTTACTTAAAATTTTTAGAGCAATGTATCCAATAGTTCGTCTGACACCCAATAAAGATATTATACTCTCTTTTTTGACGTAATCTAGCTAGCCTAAAATCAGACATTTTTTAATAGAACTCTTCGTCCAAAGGAATATTTTGAGATTTGATATCGAGATGAAAAATTTTTATACTACATCCTCAATGCAAGAATTCTAATCCTTGAGCAATAGATATTCAAACAATAATTGGTATTTGGAAATCCATTTCTATTAATAAACTTATCTAGTGAACCAGCTGACATAAATTCAAACACAAGTGCCTTTTATTTTTTTTGGTAACAAAATTCCAAAAGTAAAAGTATATTGTTACATGTGATGTTCTACTGATGCTAATAACAACTTGATTCATGAATTCTTCTTCAGTACCCTTTGATTCAACAAGACGACCATCATATAAGGTTCCTTTGTACACGGTTCCAAATCCTCCTTGCCCTAATTTATGTTGGAATGACTTAGTCAATTTTTTTAATTTTTGAATAGCTGAAGTGCTTTAGTGCCAAAAAAACTAAATTTTTTCATGAAATCCTCCTGGCCATTGTGATTGAAAAAGGTTCTTACTTTCTTGGAGTAAACTTTTCTTATTAAATTAAGAAACCTTTTTCGATTATAAATAATCACAATAATTATTACAAATCTAATACATGTCGCCATTGCTAATGCACCTGCACATATGTAGAAAAATTATACATAAACATGGTGAAATTAGGGCTAGTGCAATGAAATTCTTATGAAAATACCTGCTATCCTCCAAGGAAATGGTGATATTCAGCTTCAGTTTTGGTGGAAATATAGAAACCTCTCCAGATAGGTTGTTATAAGACAAATCCAAAGACTCAAGACGAAGCAATGTTTTCAAGCTCTTAGGTATTGAATCCCTCAAATTATTTCCACTTAAATTCAAGTTCTTCAAATCTCTTAAATTAGAAAATGAAAGAGGGATCAACCCCGTTAAACTTTGCCTTGACAAATTCACAGCAACAACAACGTTCCCTTGTTGGCAATCAGTGTTGTTCCATCTCCATGAACTGGCCAACTGAATTGGACTCCCAAATGCTTGTGTAATGTCTAGCAACACCATCTCCACCATCAGATCGTGGACACAACCTGTTGGTTGGTTGGAAAGTGAAGTTCACATTCTTTCCAAACAGCAAGTTGTTCTCCAAAGAAAGTTGGTTCAATCTGGGTAGAGCCGCGAAAGAAGATGGAACCGTACCAGTTAAGAAATCGTTCTCAAGCCTCAATTCAGTCAAATACTGGAAATTAGTTAGGTGAGGATGAGGAAGGTGACCTGTGAAATTGTTATGGAGCCTGAGAAGCCTGATTTCTGGTTGCCAAGGGCTAAAATCTCCATTCCAGTTTGTGCTAAAGAGTTGGGGATTTCTCGCAATCTGGGGAAGGAAGTGAATATATCTGGTAAGGTGGAGTACATGTTAGTGAGAATGGTGGGGAAGGTCCATGGTGCAAGGTTGAAGTTGTTGCGGAGGCTGAGGAAGTAGAGGAGTTTGAGATTGGAGGGCAGTATTCCGGTGAGTGACTGTCCACCGAGTCAGATAGCGGTGACGTTGCCGTTGCCGGTGGGAAGTGTTTTTGGACCAACCATATGCTGGTGCAAGTGATGAACAACCTTAGAAGCCATTCATTAATGGCATCAAGGAATCTAATTATATAAGTTGGTTACTTTGTTCGGGGGAAGATTTTTTAATATATAGCTTTATGAACATAGAAATTCATATATCACTATGAAGCACGGACACTTCGCTGAGTTGCGGTGTCCGCATGTCGGGCACATTTTGGACACGACACTCGTCCGACACGCGTGTCTGCTGTGTCCAAACCGTGTCTTAATAAAAAATAAAAAAATTCTTCGCCGGACACGCTTGGACACACCTAAATACCATCACGTGTCAGCGTTTCCAATCTTATTCTTAACATATATTTTTGAAATAAATTTAGATATAGTATATATTATTATTTATTAAAATAAAAAATATTTTAAATATTTGATATAATTAAAATAAGAGATTAAAAATAATTAAAAAATTAATGAATATTTTAGTATCAATAAAATATCAAAATACCATTATGATTTATTTAAAAAAATACTTCATATTTTATATGTATGCGTGTCCCCGTGTCTTATAAAATTTTAAAATTCGCGTGTCAGCGTGTCCCGTGTCGGTGTCTGTCCGATAGGTTAAGGACTAATCTGTCGCGGATCTGGGCTCCATTTAATGGTCTACCACTGGCCAATGAGTTGCTGCATGCACAAAGCGAGGTTCGAACTCCCAACACTTGCTTAAGCGGACGAGTGAGCTGACCACTCGACCATCCCAAGTTGGTTCATATATCATGAGTTGTCAAAATGGCTGAGAATATCATGCTTTGTTATTTGAGCTTGTGTATGCCTATATTATTCTCTTGAGGCCGTTTAAACTGTTGGACAATATCTCCTTTTATAATATATATATATATACACGAATAATTGATTTAATAACCTAATTTTTGAATATATGTTGTAGCATAATAAGGTCACGTAGAATTTATTCTTCATGAACTTGAATGTTCCGGTGTTTCATGATAAATATATCATACGCTGCATGAAGTATATGTATATATGAGTAGGCTATTCATCATGTGCAAGAATGTCTCTTCCATTTTACCATGGATTATATTTCTTCAACAAATTAAAGAGAATGCCACAAAGTTGCATTGACATTCTAATATACAGTGTAATTGGTATCCAATAAACAGTATCATATATATAATTCAAACATCGCTTTGAAACTGCAACATTCTCTGTATACACGGAATAAGTTATCCATGGTTAGCACCTCTACCAATAAATCAGATTCTATGAACGTGTCATTTTCTTCTATCCCATGTATTCATTTCTATGGAATCTTTCTATCAAAAACATTCATCATGTGTTTTAGATAGTAAAAGAATAATTAGCAGTATCACTTCATACAAGTAGGGGTGTCCCGGATCGGATCGGATATAGCCGAAAATTCGATCCGATCCGCACAATTTCCATCGGATCGGATCGGATATGATATCCGCACTTTTTAGTGTCGAATCCGATCCGATCCGATCCGCACATTTGCGGATTGGATCGGATCGAATATCGGATATATCTGTATAATTAAACCTTCTCTTTTTAATCATATTTCTATGTAAAAGAATTCGATAAAAATATTTCTTTCATACTTTTAAACTTATTTATTCCTAAAATATTTTTAATCAAACTCTCTCTAAATAACAAAAATAAAATAATACAATATATGAATAATAATTACTAACTAAAATATACAAACAAGTAAATATAATACCAAACATATATATATTATAGTGCGGGTCTGCGGATCTGCGGATCGGATCGTATCCGCAATTTTCGGATCGGATGCGGATATTTACCGCAGATCTGCGGATACGATCCGATCGATGGACACCCCTACATACAAGTGTTATATTGTGGAGTATAGAGGTAACCTTAACTTGTCCTTTAGTTTTTCAGCAACCAAATTCCTCGTGATATGGACAATAAACTCATATGCAGTTAACTTCATGTGAAATTGATAGTTGAGAGTCGTTAAATGATTTGACATGTTTGACTAAATTGTCATCTAAGAGTTCTTGGCTATCAACTTTATACGAAGTTAACTGTACCCGAGTTTTCACCATAATTAAAAGCAAATTCATGGAAAAACGAATAATGAAGAAAATCAATAGCATAAGGCCAAGATTCGATTATTATCTCACTTTTTTTTCCCTTTTAAAGAGCAAGGCCTACCATACCATGCCTATAAATAAGAACCTATAGCTAATTATAATTCACAAGCTAAGCAATCTTCTCACATTATAGAGAGATTGACAATGTGAAAGAACTCTTCATGTTCCCTCAAAGGCTTCCAGTATTCGGTAGTATTCTTTTATAACTACTTGAATGCTGGAGGCCTTTGAAGGAGACTTGAAGATTAACTTCTTGTTATAATAAGATCAATTTCAAAGACATTCACTTTGTTAAAGTGATGATCTTTTTTGGATTAGTGTTGTGCTTTGAGTGAGGGTTGAGGAACCCTATTAAGTAATGATGCAAATCATTCATTCACACATTATTTCTCACCACAAATAAATCAAAACCCTAAATTCAAGAACTAATATGGTATCAGAGCTTGTGCTATGCTACCATGGCTTCCTTACATTATTCACAAGCTACATAAAGCATAAGACACACTCAAATTAATCAAGTTGCGTCAACAATTGAAGGTCATGATTTGCTGAATCATATCATAAGAAAAAGAATTCAAAGAAATTTATGTCACCAAGAAGAAGACTATCCTGAATTTCGAATTGCAATTGGTTGCTACAATGCCTTTTGCAACAAGAATGGTTCGTTGCGAGTTTGCACATCAGATCTGGAGAAAGGTTAGAAACTTTATCTTGCTTCGCAAATTACGGCAAAAGGCATGCAATCGAAGGCTAAGCTTTTTTAGAAAAATGGTTCATTAGTGGTTATATTATATATTTGTTTTACTTACTAAATATTTCCAATTTTCTACACCTTTTATGGGAATGATTATATCCTTTCAATTATAAAGTAGTGTTGGAAAATCCTCTATCTCTTTCAGTTATGTTTAGTTGAAGAGCCAAATTATACGATAAAAAAAAAGTAGAATAATAATACCAAGAGCTTCTAAAGTACCAATGAAGACAACAGACAGCTTGAAATACTTCAACTGTATTTCCAACAAGTAAGTACAAATGAGAGTCAATTAATAATAGATTAATGAAAAAGATATACAAAGCTATGGTTAAAGAAGCAACCTGAAATATTCAGGCTGCAAAGAATGAATCCACATGCATGGGGAAATATCCACAGATAAATTCAGTATACCAAGCTTGGTTACATATTTCTCAACCTGCAAAAACAAAATTTCCCCATCAGTAGGATTAACAGTTTTTTATGCTTTAATTTTTTTTTTCATGTACAAATGCAACATATTCAAATTACTAAATTATTAAATTGATTACTTGAAATATACGCAAAACATAATAGTTATAACATTAATTCCATAAATGCTCCTTATGCAATAGCATATGAATAAATAAATATTTACCTCATGATAATATGACAAGTCCAAGGTACAAAGATGCACATAGAAATGCAAATGATATCATCCCCCTGAAAGTGGAATGCATTACATAAAGGAATATTGATGAATAATCAAAATGAAAAGTTTTATGAATTCAAACTCATGATACTTGAATCCCATAAAATCAGATACTAAGTCCGGATTTTATTTATTATTTATATAACAAGACTCACCAAATAACTCCCCATCCAAATCCATTACAGGGGCATGGGCAAACTTCTGCAAACTTCTCAGCATCACTCGAATGAACTCTTCGAGATATTAAATCGTCATAAATATCTAGACAAGAATTGCGCACAGTCACATTATAGCAGCCATTTCAAGATATTTGTTATCATATGAAGCAAAAATACAAGAATAGACCATATAGAAGGTGCTAGAAAGTGTACCGTAAACTGAAAACAAACTGTTCATCACACCTGAAAACAAAATCATAATTAATTGATGATATATTTCACAGGAAATGGCACAACTAACTACCAGAAACAAATTCTTTTCTTTTTTTACAGGAAATGATCCAGTAAAGAGGACAAGAGCATACCGATAAAGAGAATGACATAACGAAGGATATGAACAGTAGTTTTCTCTTGCAGTACCCAAATTACAGCAATAAAGATAATGAATCCTGATGTTCATTGATCAAGAAGAACAATGTCAGAAATTGTGTCAAGATTTTTCGAATTCTTTTATTTGGAGAATATCATGAAGGCACTCACCAATGCAGAGTCCTCGTAGTGTCCACTTTTTTGACAAAGGGTGTAGGCAGGCAAAGAAAAAAGGATAAAAGTCAGGACCTAAATTATTCAAATCAATTATGTAAAAACATTTGCATTTTTGCTTTTTTGCATTTATAACACATCTTAACTCCGCCTATGTTACACTTGCGGTACATAGCCGGTCCCAAGCCCGGATAAAGGAGGAGGGTTGTGTTAGGTCTTCGGCAACCAACATAAAAATATAGCCGAACCCCCATGACATGGCATTTATAACACATCTTACATTTTTAGCAACAAAGAGCACAATAACAAGAGCAGCAATAAAGCAACCAGCAGCAATTCTCGCAGTGAGAAGATTTGTGGAAGCAAGTATCAGAGCCATCCCCCAAAATGATGAACCAAGATCTAAATACAAAACCAATCAGAAAAATAATTAATGCATCCCAAAATTGCCTAATTACACTAATAAATATTCAGCTTAGAGATTATCTACATATTTGTACATCACATAATCACATTATTTGCTCTCACTTTTCACGTATGCAATTTTGGATCAAAGTCATAGGGCATGTGGTGCTGCCACTTTCATCAGACACAATACACAAGACTATGGTCTAGTTAATTTCAAAAGATTTACCCTGTTGCATATATCATGTATTCATGTGGAACAAAGTTAAAGATTAATGTATTAACTGAAAAAGGAGGGAGAAAAGTGCATTACATCCAGCAGGCAAGATGATCCAGTATGCGCCACCTCTAGTCTGTGTTACTCCACCCTCATTTGCATGAACCTGGATTCCCTCAACCTGTTGGCATCAAACTAATGATAGGTTAGTGTGCAGAAGAGAAAGTAAAACAATCTTAGCAGCATTAACTTTTGCCACATAGTACAGTTATTTTCATTTTATTACCCTTTTCCCCTTCATAGTTCATACACATAAGGTTCATTATGATGTTTCTTTAAGAAAATTAGAAGCACGCCCTTCTGTGTTTCTGTCCCTAGAGAACTAAAATTTACTTAAACCAGATCATGCCCTACTAATATCTTTAAAAAAGGGTATTCTCTGTTTAAAATGCAACAAAATTAAATACATCATTACATGAACTTCTAAAGTTAAATATCTCCACTCAAATTAACTGGAACCATCATTGATTCAAGACATTCCTTGATTTCTTGCATTATAAAATAAAAGCCATAACATCATTGTGTGTGTGTGTGTGTGTGTGTGTTCCTTCCTATGTTGAGACAGAGACCAGAGTTGGCAACTTGTACAACAAAATGCAGTAAGCTTCGGTATTGTTAGTTATACCTTGCCACAAGTGAGAATGCAAGCAATTGCATGACTTGCTTCGTGCAAAAACACAGTGATGAGCTTGAAAGGTGTAAGTAGAAAGGTCCTCCATAGCTAAAACCACCACATCAAAGTATTAGCATAAGAAGATCAATTATACAGCTACAAACAAAAATATTGCAATAGATATGGCAATAACTATGGTTATTAGTTCCACATATATGGAAAAGAAAAAATAAACATAATATAACATTCAAGTGTATACTATATGAGACTAACCAAACTAAGGACCTCTTTTATAAATGTTCCATTTTCAAATGTCAAATCAACTCATAGTAGAGCTACCCAAATTTGACCCAGTCTAAACAGATTTGAGAAACAAGAAATTTGAAAATGATAAACGATTCCCAATACTCTTCCTCTTGGGATGCATGATTCTCTCAACTAAAAGCTTGAAAATTTTGACATGGCAAATAAAAAAGGAGTGATTTTTAATCATAAAGTACTGATAATTTAAACTAAAGTCTCTGACTTTGAGCTGAAAAGCAAGTGATCGCGCAAATTGCTAAAGTGGGGTGTGTTATCCCTTTCTGCAAAGAAGAAAGATAAGTGGTTCAAGAGAGAGAGAGAAGGTACGAACCACGAAGATAACAACGGTGAAGGCAGCAACACAAGCAATGAAGATCTTCTGATCTTTGTCACAACAGTTCTTGAGTTCCCAGTTGGGCATTGTGGATGCTCTTTCTCAGTTCAAATGAAGGAAAGGATCCAACTTTGTTGTGTCTGATTGAAGAAGAAGGAACAGCGTTTGGTGGGTGCGAAAGTTGAGGCAAAGTACAGAAAGGAAGGAAGAAAAAAAGTAGCAATCAAATCGGAATTGTTTTTGAAAAAGTAATGATAATTAAAAAGAAAACTAAAGGATTCATTGGCCTAAACGACTGCTACAACGGGAAGGTTTGCGTTGCCTGCCCCAACTCGTGAAAAGTCAACCACGTTAATGAAACAAACCCTTTTTTTCAATGACAATTCTGAGGTGGTCTCTTCCAACTATTATCGTTCGTTTGTCATTGTATGATTTTGGTATTTACAATGACTTGTTTGATCTTTTCAAGATTACTTACTAAGCAGTAATTTATTACTTTTGCAGTTGTTTTGGTTTTTATTTTCTTTTGATTTTGAAGGGTATTACTAGTATTATCTTACTTTTTAAATAAATTTGTATTTTGTTTACCAAACAGTACTTTTGATCCTTTGAACTTTTCGTTTAATTTTTCTCGAACAAATATCCTGTGTAATTATGTAAAGACCTAGTCACCTTTCGATATCTTTGTCTGTGTGACACTATCTTAATAAAGTGACTTGATCCAAACTTCCTTCAGCTTCAGCACTGATTCTACTCAAACTATTGACTTTATCATAATCACTTTTTGAGGCTGGTACCTTAAAAATGTTGTATGACTTGAATTAACATACATTGGTGAAAAATGAGTTGGCTCTATCAGTAAGGATTGGGACATGACCCTTCTTAATAAGAAATCAGTAACTACAGAGTGCTAACCACTGAGAGTTCCTATATCTTCCATGTTACCATGTACACAGTATATACATACAAATCCGAAAGGGCTTGATTGACATCGACGGATCGTCGTACGCCTTAGTCTTCATTCGGTGAACGCCGGCTATATTTTTCCCTCCTATGAGAGTGTTCAGCTCTTTCTTTCCGTTTACGAGAATGCTTCTCGGATTCAGAACTCCTGTACCGATGTTCTTTCTCAGACGACCTCCTATGATGGTAATGGCTACCCTTCTCTTCTTTTCTCTCTGAAGAGCCCCTTCTGCGTGAGTGATCTTCTTGGTGACTCGAACTCCTCCTATAATGTCCTTCCTCATCTTCTCGATAACTCGAACTCCTTCTAGAATGCCTTTCCTCATCTTCTCGGTGACTCGAACTCCTTCTATAATGCTCTTCCTCAGTGTCTGCCGAACTTTTGAGAGCATCTTCAGTCCTGTTCTTGTCCTTGGAACTCCTTCTATGAGAGCCTTCTTCCCTGTCCGAAAGGTCCCTTTCTCTTCTAGGAGGGGATGGGACCTGTATATACACATTAGCAAATGAAAGTAAGTACAGATATATTCTTACAAAATGAGAATATAAGAAACCATCTCAAGGGAATATATGCTGTAAAGTTAATAACAACACCTGAAAGCGTGACATGTATCTACCCTCAGGTGGTGGTGGGATGCCAAGCTTCTTCAATTCCTCGTATGGGATCGGCTTCCTGGTTAAAAGCAGATCATGGTTTGAGAACTAGTTTCTAAGATATTTCCAAAGAAAATAGCAGATATAATTGAGAGGACTGAATATATACAAGGGTGCACGAAATGGTTTCTCTCTTCCTCCAAAACGAAGTTGTCCTGATTCCTTCTTGCTGCTAAGGCCACCACCTGTGAGAGAAAACAGAGATATGAGATGGCTCTGGCTCAGTGAGCAGATACTACAAATACAATTTAAGGAATGAGACACTTTAACTGACCTAATCTTCTAGGAATCCATCCTGGCATCAATTGTTGCCTGTTATAATCAACTATGATTTCACAATCATCGATATAGGAATGATGAGCATCCTGCAAATGAGAAAAACATATATCAGCACAATTAACATTTCAAACAATTAAAAAACATGAGCAATTTTTTAACACGTTACAGCACCATATATGCACGTCGCATCTCTCTTTCAGTTTCGAATTCAACAAAAGCATAACCACGAGAAGCTCCTGTTACTGCAACCAAAATCAAAGTAAATCCAAATTATAAACTTGAACCCCACAGCTTGACAGATATATGGTTAAAAGAGTAATTATCAATATATGGCATTCAGTCATGAACCATAAAAACTTGGCTGTTAAAAGATGCATGATGAAATCACAATGGTAGAGGGATTGAATATTAGGATAGACTAAAGAACTATACCAATGTCCCTGACCAAGCGTAAGTTCTTCACCCGACCATACTTACTCATAACCTGAAAGACCAAAACCACATAATACATCAGACAAAAGTTCTACAAAATGAGGCAGCAAAAGAAGTGGCAATATGATCTAAATGTGCATTAGGATTATAGTCTTTTCCCTCTCTCTTTCATTTGTCCATCAATTCTGAGTTCTTAAATCGAACAAACTTTAGTCTTTAAAACTGAATTGCATCAATCTAATCTATGAAGAAATTTATATCTTCAAACAACAAGTAGTAAAAATGAGTTACTTTCATACTTTCACCAATGGATTCTTTGCTCAGAAGCACAATCAAAAATCAGAATTGAATACGTCCTTCTAATCCAATATCTTACTTCCTACTTCTCTATTCTCAAGGCAAAAACCAAATCAACATTACCTAAGTTAAAATTTAAAACATAGTTAAGACAATTCTAAAATATTCTTATGTGTAGTTTCCAGTTTCCACAAGATCAAAGTAACATCTACGCCTATTTCGTAGGCCTTGCTAACTACTAACAAAATCTAACATGGAAGATGAAAACATCATTTTGTACCCAATAAAAAAATAACAATTTAGAAAAGAGGTGAGAAAGGTGAACCTTGCGGAGAGTATCTTCAGAGGTGAGACGAGAGAGACGACCCACGAAAAGAGTGCAATAAGGGTCTCCAATAATCTTAGGATCACCGAAAGGGTCATCTGCAAAATCCAATTTTTCAACATAAAAATGAACAAAATCAAATTTTTATTCTAATTTCATCGCGGGGGAAAAAAAACAAAAAGGAGAAAAAGAAAAGAATGGAGATACAAACAGAGGCCGATAGAGGAACAGAGGTGAGCGCGATAAATGGCATTGTCGTGAGGAAGAACGTCGGTGCCGTCGATGCTGCCAGCTTGAATGGGATGATAGGAATCAGCGTAGAAAACTGAGTTCAAGTTTCTCGCTCTCATTTTCTCCATATTCTTCAAAATTGGAGATTAGAGATTGAAGAAGAAGAAGAAGAAGAAGTGGAACCTAATCTACCCTAAAACTGAAGTAGAACTCTGGAAGAGTTCAGAGAATCAGAAGTGAATGAGTGAACAACCGCCAAAATGGTGTAGCTGGATCTTTCTCTATTTCTCTCTCGTTTGCCACTTCTAACTTCTAATTTGTTTTATTATTGCCTTAAGCCCTTAATTTATATATTTTCCTTTTCTTAAAAGAATTGCTAAATGCGTGTAAAATACGAATTTTTTATTTTTAATATTGGAATGGTAGTAGTATTTTTCTTAAATGTGGATTGTTGGGGTGTTATACTTAAATGTGGGATCATTTAACTAGAGAAGCAGAAATCGGACCGACCGATTTGTGAGAAGTACACAAATCAATTCCAGGGATTTTTGAGAGGTACACAAATCGGTCCCAGGAATTTGTGTACTTCCACAGTTTTGAAAAACACCAAAAATTACCATGTTAAAGTATATCACCACTTTTACTTCCATAACAAAAAAAATTAGCCGTAAATTACATATATTTATTATGTATATTTTATATTTTTTAATTTAATTAACTAATTTAGTAATTAATATTTTGCATAAATATATTTGAACTTTTTTTATAAATAATTTATCACTCCTCCCACTAAAATTTTACTCAAATTCTTTTTCGAGAAAGACCTGTATCACAGGATGGTGTGAGAAGAGAAGTGTTTTACGTTGCTATGGGTTATACAAATCAATGTCTCCGATTTCTTTGTATTATTTTGTTTTTTTAAACAAACAATCACAATCCGATTTGTGGTTTAAAAAATAAAAAATTTTTTAATGTTGAAATCGGACCCTTCGATTTTTATTTTCAAAACTAAAAAAAAAAATTAAAAATACAAATCGGACCCTCTCATTTGATCATCACCTTTTCTATACAAAGAACTCGCATGGTCCGAACTCTTCACACTAAAAACTGAGCAAAAGCTGTCCCCACCAAAAACCCAATAATCATGCACAACACAAATGAAGTTTCTATAACAAAAAAAAAATGAGCCAAAAAGGTAATAAAAATATTTTATTATTTTTCAAAGTTTTAATTTAGCCATGATAAAGAACCAAATACAACAAAATTTGGCATTTGAAGTTAATAGGTGGTGTAATGGCCAGAGAATGTAGCATTGGAGAAGTTAGACTTTGGAGAAGTTAGACTACTTAAAAAGTTTGTCAAAAATATTAAGAAAACAGTAATGCTATAGAGATAATAATATAAAATTATTTTATTTAACTTAATATATATAATTTTATGTATATAACATCTAAAATTACATACTTATTACATTTAATATTATGCATTTATTTCAGACGTAATTAAGGAAAGTAAGATAATACAACTTTGGGTTAATTTGAATTGGTTTTTATTGTCTACCAATCATTTTTGAAACATCAACTTCATATCTGAATCATCAAAACTGATCCAAGTTCCAACAACTAAGCATTTATTAGCAGTTCAGTGAACATCACAGGGTAAGTGAAATTTTGAAGAGAAATATAGGTTTCAAAAATTGTTCCAACAACAAAGGACTGTACATTTTGTTCAATCAAAAACTAATCAGGCTCTATTGTCTCCAGTAATTGCCGCACTACATTTAACTTTCCACACTTCTGAAACACATCCTTAAATGTATCTCTGGCAGATGGTGATAAACAAATACCCTGTTCAAGCATTGATTTTGCTTTCTCATAAGCTGCATCAAGTTGACCAATCTTACACAGCTTCTGCAGCTTTTTGTTCTCTAATTTTCTTTCCAATTTACAACACAGATCCAACTGATCATGTTCTCTCAAAAGACTGTCTACTAAATTGTAAGTGTGAAAATGTGGAATCCATCCAAATCCCAGCATTTCGGTTAACAAGTCATAAGCAACTTTCCAGTTCTTCCTCTCACCATTAGCATGGATTAAAGCTGCATAGGTCGAATTATCAGGAAGGCATCTTTTCTTGTTCATGATTTCATAGACCCTTGTAGCATCATTCAAATTACCCAACTTACACAGCATGGATATGATAGAATTGTAAACAACCAATTTCGGCTTTAAACCATGTTGCAGCATTCTCCCAAACAATTTACTAGCTTCCTCCACTCGGCGTTGTTCGCACAACGCCCTTATGACAATCGAGTATCCCTCTCCCACGCAAGTTAACTTCTTTTCCTCAGCAATCATCAAAATTTCAACAGCTTCTTCTGTCTTACCTAAGCGACAAAGCTCGGAGATAAACTTAACTACAACAAAAGAACTAGGCCACAAGCCAGATCTATGAACTGCCCTAAATACAGCAATTGCAGGCTGAATTGAACCACTATTAGTATTACTACTACATCCAACATTAGGAACCAATATAGTATAAGGTCTACGAGTATTTTTCACCCTAAGCTTCTCAACAGAACCTTCTTTAGCACTCATTGAGCACAATTCACCAATGAGTATGTTCACTGCAGATCGAGATGGAATCACACCAATCTCGTCCATTCGGCCGAAAATTTCAAGAGCAGCCTCTAATCTACCAACTTTACACAAACCAACAAGCATGTTACTACAGGAATAGGTGTCAGGAGATTCAATCCTGCGAAAAATCGAAAGCGCAAGGTCAACCATCTCCTCAGATGATTGCCTCTTGCACAGCACATAAAGCATGTTATTGTAGACAAGATTATCAGGCTTACACCTAAAAACAGTTCCCATTTCATCAAACAGTGACAATGCTTCCCTAATCCTTCCATTCCTACCTAAAAACCTGATGCAAATAGACAAAGCCTTGCAAGAAACACTACCTTGATTATGCAGTGAGACAGTCATCAACAAACACTTCATGTCATCAAAGAGCTTTCTCCTACACAAAAAATCAAGCATGTACTCGACAACAAAGTGATCAAGCTGAAACCCCATGTGGGTCCCAGCCCAAGAGAAGAAATTCAAGGTCTTGGCCCTACCCAGTTGCTTGTAACTCATCAACACCCTAAGGACAATCTTGGAATTCAAAACTCCCTTGTAGGGACCCAAAACATTATCAATGTTATCACTGTTGGAAGAGACACGGTGGCAGAGCAAAGAACAAATGGAAACAGCAAGAGAAGAAGAAGAAGAAGATGTGGTTGGTGGTGTTTTGCGTGTGGGAACAATGGAATTAGTAGATAGAATGGATTGTGGAGGAGAAGAATGAACTGAAACAGTTGCAGAGAGATTATTGAAAAGGTGACATGTAATGGAAAAACAAGCACCTCCATTTCTGTTCCTAAGAACACACAACATAATTTCTAGTATTCTACGAAGACATCACAGCTTCATTACCTCGTACTTCATTCTCTCTGTCTCTGAGGAATTGAATTTGAGGTATCATTGATTCTTTTCGCTTCTTGTGCTTGTTCTTCATTCCTCAATGCCGAACAATAGACCAAACCGATAATTGGGCTTTATTGTTGGGCCCATTTCTAAAAAGTATTAGTTTTTGCTTCTTGGGCTATAGGCCCATATATCCATATTAAAAAAAATTCTTTTCTTAAACATCCAAAAAACAAAAAGAGAAAAAGACGTAATGAATTTATGATTACTCTACAGACCCAAAAAAAAAAAAAATTATGATTACTTTTGTTTAAATTTCAAAGATTATTTTTGTTTTTAACTTTTAATCGTCTATGGTAACAAGTTTGATTTCTTTATTTGGTTGCTTAGCATCAAGAACAATGGTTAATTTCCTTTCAGGAATTTAAGATCATTAAAATAGCTATGCACTATATATATATGGCAAGAATCAAATTCTAAACCAACAGTTTTATTATATTGGAATACAATTGTATTAATATACACCAAATCAATTATCAATATGAAATGTATGTTAAAAATGAGTTAAACTATACACATATTTATACATAATATAATAATTAATTTAGTAGTTGATTTGGTGTATAAGTAATATTTTTTATTGGAATGTATGTATTATTTCATTTACTTGAATTTTTATAGTCTGTTTGGAATGCATTTGATTTGAAATCATAGATGAATTGAATTCTATTCCTTATTTTGGAATAGAAAAAAAACATGAAGTTGAATTCCGGTGAGAATTCCAATTCTCATTTTACTCCCATTTACAAATCAGACCTACTTTGGTCTGATTTCAAAATCAATTCTCACCTAAATCTCACTTAAACTGTGTAATATCAAAAATACTCCTGTCCAAATTATAATATTTCATAATCCCTTCACTTTCTTAATATTTATTGAGGGGTAAAAATGTCTTAGAAAAATAATGTAATTCATCAACAAGTTATTTTAAATAATGAAATTCAATTCTATCTCATTAAATGAGTTAGTTATTCCAAACTATCGAATTGAATTCCATTTCTTTAAAAATTTATTTTTTAATGGAATTGAATTCTAATTTCATCAGGTGTCCAAACAGGCTAACAAGTATGTAAAGCTTGTTATTTTCCTTAATTATGTGCATGTAAATGTCATAAAAATTAAAGACCTTTATATGAATTATAGCAAATAAAGCTTGTTTGTTTATTACTTGATTGGATTGCCTCTCATATCATAGGGAATTATATTAGGGCTTACGTAACTGAAACATTCTAGCAGACACCAATTGTTGTTATATGCCCCATTTGGTGCATGCTTGAAGGACATTAACTATTTTCCAAAAATTTTTAATTCAATAAGATTGGAGCTTATTGCCAATTTAGGGACCCCAAATTTATATGAATCCAATTGTGCTCTTCCTCCTATGAGCTATGCCAAGACAATCAAAGCTTTCAGATTGTGACAACTTGATTAGATGAAAGATGTAATGTTCTCAATTTTGTCTCACAATCACAAAAGATATTAATAAATAAATAATAAACATTTTGTTTTGCACTTTATTTGCATTCGGAATGATTAACATCTACCATTTAATGAGGTTTATTATCATGGAATTGGTGGTTGTTTTGCATATACTTTAGATTTCACTTTGGAGTAACACGTTTTTTTTTTTAACTAAATATAAGAGACTCGAATTCGCAACCTCTTAATTGAGTATGTGGAGACTATGTCATTTCAGTTATAATTCATTAGCAAATGGGTTATTATTATTAGTGAGAATATATAGTACAATAATATATAATTGATTGATATTCTGAGGGACTTTTTTTTTTAATCACACATGCCAAGTGGCCAGAGATGAAAATGAAAATTATTTAAATTTCAAAAGGTGGGGCAAATTAAAGAAGGTGCCATTTATGTATGATGGTCCCTTCTTTTGAGTCATTGACATTGAAGTGTAAGAGAGGAAGCAACAATAATTAATTAATTAATTACTTGATTTTAACATAAGATGTGATTAGCAATGTCATGTCTTGTGTATAAATCATATGCCCGCTCAATTAAATATTTTAGAAATTTAGATTTTGTAAGATGAAAAAGCTAATAAAATGATTAAATAAAAGATTAATCA
>NC_029788.2:132935877-132939898 GCF_000816755.2 Arachis ipaensis | reverse complement strand
TTACTGCAATTACTGCAAAACGCGTCAAAATGGATTCAAGTGAATGATAGATTGTTAAGCAATTATTAACAAATAAATGATGATATTAACCCGAGAATCATTGTTTGAGTAACATACAGAACTATATAACATTATTACATTAATAATAATCATCATCACAACCAATAGGTACGCATTTGTATCCATTGATTTGGAAGATTCTAATAATGGCATCTTAGTTTCTATTTTGGCACATAACATCAATAATGTACATATTATGATTGATATATGTACTAATAATTATTAATTCTTTTATTATAGATTTATAGTAGGCTTGTAGTCTATATTTAATTATTTTATTTACTAATTGCAAATTTGCAATGCTGTGCTGTACAGTGTGCACACATGACACAACCAATTGAAAAGAAAACGCCAACAATAGATCCCTGTAATATAGAACTTGTCTCCAGTTTCAAACATGCATGCTCATAGACAATAATATAATTCAGGTTATTATGTTACAACATTTTTAGTTTAGTTACCCCCATGCACTTCTATTTTATATAATATATATGTAACAATAGCGGTGTTATCGGTTCGGTTTGGTTCAGTTTTGGATCAAAAATTAACCGAATCGATATGTTCGGTTTTTACAGACACACAATTGTTTGGTTTGTTGTTTTTATAACAATCGAACCGAATCGAACCGAACCAATAACGGTTTGGTTTGGTTAGTTTTTTCGATTTTTAATTCCTAATGAAAAGAATATGAATCACAATAATTAGAGGTTTAAAATAGTCAATAAATTGAAATAATAAGAGTAAAACATTGAAATGGTTAGGGGTTAAGGATTTTTGTTGTTAAGTTAAAGATTAAAATGGTTAAAACATTGAAATGTATGCATATATTCGGTTCGGTTTGGTTTTTATCAAACCAACCGAAAACCGAACCAAATCGATCGGTTTTGTCAGAAAAAATTAAAAAAAATCGATTTTTTCGGTTTTTAAGTCGGTCGTTGTAATTTTCAGTTTGATTTTGCGGTAATTTTTGGTTCGATTCGGTAACTTACACCCTATGTAACAACAAGCTATCATATACATTAATACATATATACTNATTCATGTATAGTTATTTTTTAGGATAATAAGAATAAAATTTTAAATTTTTTTTATTATCAAATCTCTTATTCAGTATTTTGTAATCACTTATCCAAAAACTACTAAAATTTTTTTAGTGAGAATGTGAAGAGAATAGCTTTTATTATATCTGAACATACAAACATACAAAGGACACCCTTAACATTTATCTATTTTTTTCAGTAAATATAAAACATTAAAATCCTGTCGATACGGAAATTTCTTTTAGATTCCTCTTTCAAAACTTGGATTAGTGGATATATATGACAATATATATAGAAAGAGACAATGGGAAAATGCCACAGTAAGAAAACTAGGAGGGAACTAATCTAAGTCATGAGTAGCAGTGCTATCTATAATGCACGAATATTGATACGAACATCAGATACAATAAGATATAAAATATGTAGATATAATAATTTTAAAATTTTATAAAATTTAGAGATACACACATATATCTAATTTTAAAATATAAATTAATTTTTAATTATTTTTAATATTTTTTAATTATATAAAATATTTAAAATATTTATTATTTTAATAAATAATATATATTATTTAGACACCCAAAATAATATATATTATTTTTAAATTTATTTTAAAAATATATATTAAGAATAAAATTAAACACGCTGATATATAATGATATTTAATTAAGTATGTTTAATTGTGCCTGATAAAATTTTTTTATTAAGACACAATAAAAATAGATATCCGACAAATATCAATAAATATTATATTTAAAATCTGTCCAACACATAAATACGATAAATCCGCAAAATGCCCGTACTTTTATAGAGCATTGAATTTAAGATTTTAAAGAACTGCAGTGTTTGAAATAAGTATCAATGATTTACTTTAGATAAATCAAAATTTCATTAAATGTGATTTTTTTTAATCTATTTAAAATTAAGACTAGAATACATTTAAAAAACGACACCCTAATGTTGAACTACCTATATATAATGCCTATTGGGATCACAAGTAGTAATAGGTTTGATTTTGATGGATATGATTGTGAGTGTATGAGTGAGTGGTGGTGGAGAAGGTACCATTATGAGTGAAAAAAAAAAAACCACTTAGATTGGACACATACAACGTAGTAGACACCAAGAAACAGACACTGCAGGCTCTGGACACAATGGACCCATTCACCAACACAGTAAAGATAACAAGGATCTTTTATGTGGACACACCCTTATCATGCATCAACCAATTAGGTAAATTAATCACCCTTAGCTTCCATATATAGAATTATTCCAATCTTTCACGTTTAAACTTTAAACACACATAAAATGTTAGTGATACTTTTGTGTAGAGGAATATAACACAAATAAATTTTAATTTTAATTAAAATGTTAGTATTATTCTTCCTATACAAAAATCTCTTTACTTCCACCACTTAGGCACAAAATGAAGTATATCATGACATTTTTTTTTTTTGAGTAAAGTATATTTTTCATTTTTAAATTTTGTTAAAAAAATTTTAAATATTTTTAAATTTTATTTTATTTTAATTTTATCTTAAAAATTTTCGATTTGTATCAAATATACTCTTGACGACTAATTTTTTAAGAAACTTAGGACAAATTTAATAACTATTTTATAAGAATAACTATTAATACAAATAAATCAGAGATCAATTTCGCTACGTTACCAACAATATTTCTATCAACTTCTTCTAACTCTTGTTTATAACTATGTTTAATGGAAGTGTCTTTGTGGATGTGTCTAATAAAAATATTTTTTTTTATGACTGTGTCTAATAGAAGCTAAGTATCTTTATAGATATATTTTTTGGATGTGTCTTTTTATACATGTATTTAAAATATAATAATTAATTATTATTGGTAATAAGTTGACAGATAATATATTGGTACCTTATACTTTTCCATCAGAGATAATTGTCATACATTATTACTGGATTAGTCTTAAACTTTTTTAAAATTTAGCTGTCATGATATAAATAAAAAATTATTGAAACAAAAATAAAATTTAGAGATTTTTTAAAATTTTTAACAAATTTCATAAAAAAAATATTTTACCTTTTTTTTTTATTTGATTTGATCTATTGAAACTACTAAATATATTAAAAATAAAAAATTAAACACATTATATATATGGTCCTAGATGTTTACATGACACTGATATATAACAGTACGCACACGCCATTAGTAACACAAATGCTCTCTCTCTCTCTCTTTCTCTTTCTCTCTCTTTCTTCGTTAATAATAATAACAATAATAATAACTACTAAATTAAAAAATATCCTAAAATAACAATAATCTTTTTGTGTCTTTGAATACCAAATGATAGTACGGTTGCTACTGCCACGAATCTATTAAAGGTGCATAAATCTATTAATTAATTAATCTTAATAGTATCTAATGGTGCTTAATTTCGATTTGTTTAAAACTAGTTACCAACCCTACACCTAAGCCGGCATTTAGATACATTTAATTAGGTGCTTAATCCTTATCATTTATCAAACTCTCAACAAACAACAACACTCTCCACACGTCCCTTATTCCACAACTAATTAACCTCTTTTTTGTTATTATTCTTCCACATAATTTACAACGATGCAGATTCAAATTAACAAATAAAAAGTCTTTACTGTTTGGTTAGCTATCCCTTGAAACAAGACGGTAGAATGAAGGCATATAATTTCTCACACCTTCTCTCTGATCCAATTTTGTCCACTTTGGACCACTGAGAATAAATAAAGTTGCAGCTGCATACTTGATTTGTTACCTTTCATAATAATTCACATCTCCTTTATGGTATTCTCTCTTTTTTGAGACCTTTCATAATATGTAGTATCCTTCTTTCATATGCTTTCATTACTTGCTTAGGTTTATTTCTACAAACCAAAATTGACTAGTCCTCTAATATGTAACTTTTT
>NC_029788.2:132927594-132935638 GCF_000816755.2 Arachis ipaensis | reverse complement strand
TGGCCCCATTTAAATCCTTCTTTTTTTTTTTTTTTTTTTACTGCTGAAAGTTCCTCATTTTCTTGTCTTAGATTTTGCCATTATAGGCTTCAATTCCCATACAAGAGTTTGTTTCCCACAAAAAAAAAATTGGATTAAACATACATGGCAATTGAACTTTGCTCAGAGAATTGTGGGGTTTCTTCAAACTCATCAATGAGTCCAAGAATCTCATTCTCACATGACTTCTCACAATCTGATGTGATACCTGTTGAGCAGCACCCCTTTGGATCAACAACTTCTGATTTGGAATCAAGCAATGATTTTGATTTCTGTGTCACTGAAAGTTTTGAGCTTGTTGAGTCTTTTCCAGCGGATGAGTTTTTCTCAGGTGGAAGGATCATTCCCACTGAAATCAAGGGACCAAAGAAGAACAACAACATCATTCATCAAAAGGGTCATCACCAATTAGCACCACAACACCCTCCTCCATTGCCTCCACAATCATGTGTTACTGTTAATCATAATCATAATCATAATCATGATCATAATCACCATTGTTCTAGCTCTACTAGTAGTAGGAACTTGAAGAAAGAAGGTTCATCAAAAGAAGGAAAATACATGAACAATAATAATAACAATGATTCAAAGTCCTTTTGGAACTTCAAGAGAAGTAGCAGTTGTGGGAATGGATACAGAAGAAGTTTGTGTGCTTTGCCACTTCTATCAAGAAGCAATTCAACTGGATCATCATCCAACACCACCAAGAGGAATCCATTGTCAAAGGAAGCAGGTACTAATAAGCAAAATTCACACAAACATTCTTCTTCTTCTTCTCAATCTATTGTTGCTCCAACAAACATTTATCATCAAAAGCCTCCACTGAATAATAAGACTCATCATCATCATCATCATGGATCTTATGGTAACAACAGTGTTAGAGTTGTTAGTCCTGCTCTTAATGTTCATTCTGCTAACCTATTTGGTTTGGCCTCAATCTTCTCCAACAATAGAGATAAGAGCAAGAAGAAGTGATTGTTAATTTGCATTAGAATAACTCTGTGTACTCCAACCTAATATAATTATCAGGTTAGGTAGCCTACATTACATTACACCCTGGTGTGACTCTTTCTGGATTCTACGTTAACGCGAAATGCTTATACACCAGATTGTCTGTTTTATATATATATTTTTTAGAGGAATGCTAGGGGCCAGCAACTTTTGGGATTTATAGTCATCAAATAGCCATCAATGAGGCTTTTAATGGTGTGAGAATAGTATGAGATTTCATCCAATGGCTCACTCTTCTTTGTTGGTTACATACTGGCCAGAATTTGATAAAGTTGCTGGTCCCCTAGACTTTTCTTATTTTTTATTTGCAATTTTATTAGCTAATGAAGTGTGAAGCAAAAATTAATTCCTCTCTTTTACTATGTACTTTCTTGTATTATCTAACATGTGTGTGATTTGGAAAAAAAAAAGGAATAAGTAGGTTAGATATTTTGAAAGGTGAATGGTTTGCATCAAGAAAACAAGATGATGAAGGTGATTTAGAAGGATGATAGTAATGTACGACTATGTTATGTGTACACTAAAATCAGCTACTAAAGTCAGTTATCAGTATAAAATACGTGTTAGAATATAAATACATATTAAAACTAAATTAAACTATACATGTATTTATACACAAATATATTGGTGGCAATTTTAGTGGCTGATTTTAGTATACGAATAACATTTTTTAAGTAATGTATGATGCTTTGTGGCAAAAAATGACAGATCATTGTAGTTTTCATGGCTTCTTGTCCTTTGTCTGTGTTTTGCTCCCCTGCTTTTGTTCTTCTAGAGATTCTGTAAATATATTGATTTTGATTACATTTTTTTTTCTAATGTTAATTCTGCTTGTTTTCTTGTTGGTGATGGATTACCAGATTATCACTACATGAGACATTTTCTTAACGGTTACTCTAAGATTATGTGATTAATTTCTTGATGGCTAAAAAAAAATGCCTAATTTAGATAAAATAGCTCTGTAACAAGTTATTCTCCGAAATAATAATGTGTTAGGTAAAGCGGTTAGAGAAAATTTATACAAGCTTTTACTTTAGACGTGGAAATTAATTTTTAACATGTACAACATTATTGAAAGTTGAACTTTCTAATTAACAACACTCGCATATATTAATTAAAAATTAATTTAGATATGGTGAAACATTAATGAGTGAATACTCCATCCGACCCATAACCCATGACAATTACTCCGAAAAGACAACGAGGCATCTAAGAAAAAAAAAAACACCAAATCCAGTTCTTGATCTTTTTTTTTGGACTGATTAGCTCCTATGCAAAAAAAAATATAACATTGACTTTTTTTGTCACAGGGGTCTTGTTGTCCTTTCAAGATAATTGTCAGGGGCCGAGTTGAATTATTTTTTTTTTTGTCAAGGATCTCGTTATCTTTCGAAGTAATTGTCAAGGATTGTTTTGGGTTTTTCTCAACATTAATTCTTCTTACCTAAATATTACCATGATCATTTTATAGAAGGGGAAGGCTAGTAGTCAATATTTTTTAGTATAAAAAAATTGAAAAATTGACTAATATTAATTTAAATAGAAGATAAAAATAAAAAAGGTGAAAACTCAGGTGTAGTCGACTTCACGTGAAGTTAATAGCTAAAAATCATTAGATGATTTGACTGATTTGACTAAATTTTCATCTAACGGCTCTCAGCTATCAACTTCACTGTACTTGAGTTTCCACCAATAAAAAAAAGAGTATTCGTCACGGTACAATTTTTTTTTTTTAACAAGAATATATCTTCTAAGAAGAATCCTAGTGGGTAGTAAGCATTATGCTGCAGGTCCTAATATACAAACATCCCCTTGGCCAAAAATAAATAAATAAATAAATAAAATGGCTATATATAGTGCATACATAGAAAGATTTCTGGGTGAAATTCAATGGAGACAACGTCGTAAATAGCTAACTTTTGTTCCTACGTTTGTAGTTGCATGCACGTTGTGTCAGCTTCAGCTTCAGTTAGAAGCTATAAACAACCATTGCCAACTGTCTCAGGAAACGGCAGATTCATTAGTTTTATATATGTAGTATAGGAAAGTTACCAGGTATATCGAAAATACCGTGTTCTAATTATTTTAACCGTTGATTTTAATTAATATATTATATATAATTTTTATGATTAAGATTAATGGTTAAAATAACTGAAACACCGGTATTTCCGGTATACCTGAAACTCTTCCGTTAGTATAAATCTATCACAATTAATTTTATATTAAGTGAAAAATAAAATGAAAATGATTCATTTTGAAATTATTATTGATATATCTCATGTCTCGTCAAGGAAATCTTGCATAAACGATATTATATATGTAATGTCACATTAATTATATTATTATTATTATCAAACAGTACAAATGGTTCATGACAATCATGCTAAGGGCATTAGGGTATAACCAATGAGTAATAGCTCAACTGACATAGTCTCTCCATACTCAATTAATAGGTTGCAGATTTGAGTCTCTTATCTTTAATAAAAAAAAAGACATTAGGGTATATAGTTATGAAAACACATTATGAAGACATAACAAGTTTCTTTAATTAACTTTGTGGTTGAGTCAAGCTAAGTTTCACCCATACTCATTAATTATTAGTCTCAAGGTGTTAGATAGTGTAATGTCACTCTCTAATTCACTTTGCTGATGAGCCATCCAACGAGTAAAGTGATAATTAGGTCTCTGAAGATTTCGATCTTAGATGAGGTAGTTTTTGAAAAAAAAATATTAATTTAATCTTTTAAGATAATAAGTAATAGACACGTTATGTTCTTCTATTAATTCGTTATATAAAATTTAAAGATGGTGTTTATATATATCGTTAACTTGTGATGTATTTATCTATTTATAAATAATTGTCATGTAAATAACAATTTTTTGAGTGAAATTTCATCTGTTTTGATAATATTTATAGTAAATAAATAGCAGTTGAAAACTCAAAAGATAATAATGTTTTATTGTCTAAAATTATATCGTTTCCATGCTCATGTAGCAGCAATATTAATGGGATACACACCACTGTAAATAACAAAATATACGAGTAATTTTATTTCGTTTCGCACTATCTATTGATAAAAGAACATACATTTTCACCATTTACTATCATAAAAGATTTAATTAATATTAAAAAAAAAATTAATTAATTCGAAGTCGAAATCTTTAAAAATATAATTTTCAGTTTACTCTTTAATAGATACTACCTTATAGGTTCTAATATACTCCATCAGAACACCTTGTTACTTTTCCTAAATATTACGATGGAGAGGATAATAATGTAATTCAAAGTTTTCCAAATGATTAAAGACTTCTCTTTTTATTAATCTCATGTTAATAATATATATATAGTATCATCATTTTCATAAATATTGATGACTTTATAAAGTAGTAGTGAAGGATGGTTAACCGTTTCAAAGAGAAGTAATAATAACCCTTTCCCTGTTTTTCAAACTTGGATTCTGATCAAACCCTTTGGATGCATGAGGAGGAAAGTTTCCAAGTCAAGAGATATTTTAATTACGCACGGAGACGGTAAAGAAGAACTGAACATGATTGCATGGAATGCACATTTTGTAGGATAAAAAGTTGTGTATGACCAAAAATGTCAAAATGCATGCATGGCACAAACTTTCTTGCCATGTTTCCAACCACTAAAGCTGATCATTAATGATATGATGCAATAGTTGTTGAAATTCAAACCCATACACACACTGAAGTAGTCAAGCATGGCAGTTACATTCAGCATAGTAGCCACCTCTTATTAGCATCCAATAGTGTTAAATTCAAGTGAATCCAATAAAGAACTAACTAAAAAGTTGTTAAGGTTTTTAATTCAAATATAGAAATTTCATCTTGCATCACAATTTATCCTTAGGTGAATATTCACGTATAATTATTTTTATGGAGAGTTTTTTTTAAAGACGTTTATATATGTTGTGTTATTATTGGACATTTTTATTAAATCAGTTAATAATTTATTTTTTAATAAATTAGAACAAAATCGGTTTATTATAGCAATAATAATAAACTCAATTGTTTACATTATAATTATTAGATCTGTTTTGATTCGATCGAATTACACAATCTAAACCGAATATTTTTAAATTCTTTGATAAAAAGACAAATATATCCCTGACTTTTTGTTTTACGGACATTTAAATCCCTAAAAATTTAAAAATATAATTAGATCCCTCAAAAAATTTGGATTTATTGTTATTGTTATAAAAAAAAAATCGGTTTTATTCTAATTTGTTAAGAAATTTAAAAATAACCGGTTCATTAATACGTCCAATAATAATGCGACACGTAAACGTCTTTACAAAAAGATGTTTTACGCGTCTTTATGGGAGCATCCCCCTATTTTTATATGAAGTTCATAGTTAAAAATCACTAAATAATAATTTAGTTAAACTTGTCAAATCATCTAATAAGTTTCAAATATCAACTTCATATAAAGATAACTATTGAGAATTTCTACCTTAATTTATCGCTGATCAATAAACTACTGCATATATATACAAAACAATATTCAAATTTTCGACATTTATTAAACAGACTATCGAACTAATTACTCGACTACCTTAAGCTATATTGGTTAATTTGAATATAATTTTGTACCGGAAAATTTCTACCTTAATTTATCGCTAATCAATGAACTACAGCATATATATACAAAATAATATTCAAATTTTTTACATTTATTAGACAGACTATCGAACTAATTAGTCGACTAACTTAAGCTGTATTAATTAATTTAAATGTGATTTTGTACTTAAATTATATTTGTAAAACTTTTGTTAGATAATTAATTAAGTTGAGAATTACAACCATATGATCTCAATTCTCAAGGGTACTAACTATACATCATATATTGGTCCTAATTAACACTCTAGTGGTGGAAGTGGAGAACCCTTTTTAGAACGCAAGTGAAGGGTACCACACTAATAATAATATTTGAATTATAAAAATTATTTAATTTTGTAGAAAGCAACATAAATAAAGGTGTAGGGCATGGATGACCATCAAAAATCCAATTCCTTGACGCAAACACTATATGGCCACAGGTTTTTGTTACCCATCTTCAAGACCAACACCATGTGCTCTTTATTCATCTTCCCAAGTACATTGTGTACAAATTATGCATATCCTTCTTTTTTTCTTCTTTTTAATGTATTCCAATATAATGTTAGTAGAAAAAAAAATTGAATGTTAAATTTTATCAAGATAGTCAATTTACACAATTTTAAAGTTAAAATAAAAAATATACATAACATAAAATTTCCAATTTGTTTTCCAAAGTTCAAGATGATACAAAATAAGCATCATATATATAAGCAAGGTTAATCTATGGAAGCATATCGTTCTCACAAAGAAAACATATATAGTGTTTTTATTTTGGTAGTACAATATGCCATGTGCGCACATATGACAAATGCAGGTGATGAGTTGTAAAAGTAGACATATATATATATATATCATCATAATATTCTCTCTCGTATCCAAATATATTCTTTCAAAAGATTCTAATTTTTTTAACAATTGTTTTTTCCATTATTCGAGACCCTTGATGTTATGTTTGACAAGGTTTTATTGCCTGCTTTTAATACGGGAATAGTCTCATAATTAATTCTGAGAAAAAGACAAATTCATCCCTAATTTTTTGGTTTGTAGACATTTAAATTTTTAATATCTTTAAAATTTGGACACATCGAACTTTAGATCTAATTTGTTCTATTTTAAAAACTCTCTTACGCTGTGCATCTGTATTAACTAAGTCAGTACAACGGAAATCATGTTTAATTTTTTGTTGGGTCTGACAGACCCAAGTAAATATGAGGGATCGATATATTTCTAAATTTTGAAAATACCAGAGACTTAAATGTATTTTCAAATTATTGAAAACTTAAATGTCTGCATATCAAAATGTCAATGACCTATTTATTATTTTCTTAAGTTTTTTGGTAAAACTCTTAATTATTTTAAAAGAAATAATTTATAATATAAACTGAAAGGAAAAAAAATAAGAATAACTGTAATGCTATGAAGATAAACAAAATAGTCAAAATTTATTTTATTTAGTATTTATTAATTGTAGTTGCGAAAATTTCTTTTTAAGGCTAAGTAAATTAAATACTAACTACACTAAAGTTGTTGATTGATAATATTGGGCCAGGATTAAACTAAGTAAAACTTTCACCGGATAATGAAGGCTAATAAACTCTAATTCATGAAGCCCATTTCTCAAAAACACTGTTTCCATCAATGATCAATTTTGGGCCAAAAAGCTACACAAGTATTCTTTTAGTTTAAAAGAAAGATGGAAAGTTTCTAATCCAAAAAACTTGAAGAAGGAAGTTTTGCCACCACCCAATTTATATTACTTACTCTTGACAAAAAAAAAAAAAAAACACTTTATTAATAGTTTAATACTAATTAGTAATTACAACCTACTAAGTACTAAACATGAGAAGTTTTTAAAAGAGGACCAACGTAATAAGATGTAATGTAATCATATTTTTGGAGAAATAATCCAATACTTGCATACTCATTGCACTTACCTGATATAAAATTTCCCCCTTGCATTCTCATGATTCTCTATTTGTATGGTTTTGGTGTTTAATCGCCACGTATTTTTATAAAAAAAATATTATTTTTATATTAAAATCAATATTTTGTATTTTAATATATATTTTATATTAATATAATTAATTTTAGTGTATATTTAGCATGATTATTTCATAATAGATACTAATAAACACAATTTACATTTTTTTTCCACGATATCTTCAATTCGACAAGTCAATGACTAATCTATCACAAATTGAACTCTTTAGCGCTAATCAATGAGTTGCTACATACACAAAACATAATTCGAATACCCAATATTTGTTTAAACAGACAAATAAACTGATTACTCAACTAATTTAAGTTGGTTTAATTTACATATTTTATAATATATTAATATAATCTTATATAAATTCAAGCCCAACCGGCA
>NC_029788.2:132925288-132927494 GCF_000816755.2 Arachis ipaensis | reverse complement strand
TTGATATATCATTTTCTAAAGACCAAAATAACAAAATCCAACGTCTATTTCCTGTAGATTTTTCTCATGGTTAAAGACACACAATCCAGTTTATCTAATATAATCTAGTCTCCTACTCTTAGGAATATCGAAAAAGTAGATAGTAATTAATTAAATCCTTTCACTTTATTTCGTAAATTAACTACTAGTACCATGCAAAAGGTAGTAATCGTTTGGTGTTATTGAAGTTAAAGAACTATAATTGGTGAAAGGTCACTTTATACGAACCACTCTCATCATGTGACAATAGTTCTCTTTCTCTTTACATTGATATTCACATTATCTTACCTTTGTTACTGTTTTTTGCCAATTCCCCTAGAGAGGGGTCCACCGAAATTCACGTGTATTTCATATTTATATTTTTTATATTGCTAATGATTTGAGCTGAAAGTACTGAAAAATTTAATGTTTTAATTTTACTGCTAAAAAATATTAGCATATGTTAAATTGACAGATTTTGTTTTTGATATTGGAATAGCATGGTGTTTTTTTAAAATATCGGTTGATGGGTATTATTTTCAAATATAAAATTGTTTAATTAGATAAACAAAAATCGGATTGTCGATTTGTGAGAAGTACAGAAATCGAACCGTTCGATTTGTGAGGATATAAAAATCGGACAGAGAGATTTGTGTAATCGAACTAATAGATTTGTGAGAGAACAGAAATCGGACCGAAAGATTTTTGTTAAAAAAAATTATAAAATTTGAAATATAGAAATCGGACCCTCTAATTTATGTATCTTCCACACTTTTAAAAAACATAAAAAATTACAATATTAAAGTATATCACCACTTTTACTTTTATATAAAAAAAGCTTTAAATTGATGTTTTGATAAACTTCTTGCTAACGTGTTACTATTAGTATGTGTGTACCAAAAAATTTTGCAACATTTGTTATGTTTTTAATAGTATTAGATATTGCTTAACAATGTGTAATGAGTAAGAGAAGTATTATGTTATGAATATTGAGGGACTAATACCTAAAAAAATTTCCATGAGTAATGAATGGAAAATTTGTTATATAAGAGATTATATATTTATGAAAAAAGATTTTCTAAAATGATAATGTGAATAAAATGGTAAAATACTATTTTAATTATTTTTAAATTTATAATATTTATTATCTATGAGTTTTACTATTTTAATTTAAGGATAATTTATGATATAAATTAACGCATTTTTTTTTAAATGACGGTATAATTTTAGAGGAGTCGAATTTGTGAAATTATCATATAATTTTGTTAATCACATATTATAATGCAATATTATTGTCTATCTCAGAGAAACTAAGGCGGATTATTTTAGATTTTAACCCTAGAAAAGGTTGAGAAAATGTGATGATGATTGTAAGATACATTGTTGAACACATTTTTGGTGATGGAAAGCAAAGAAGGAATGAGGAAAATGGTGGAAAGGAAGGAAAAGTGTAGTATGATTAATATCCTTTTGGGGGCTTTATGTCATACAAAGTTTAACATTGAATCCACCAGTGATTTTGCTCCTTCAACTTCAAAAACAAAACTCTACTAATAATAATATTGCTACTTCACACCCTCACCGACAGCGCGTGACTTCCAAAAAAGTTCAACATAAACACTACTTACTAGAACATGGGAAATTGAAAATCCATATAAATATTTTGATAATTTCGTTCAATTAACTCTAGAATTTAGTATTTGTTCATTTTAGTAAGGCTGCGTTTGTTTATATAGATAGGACACTAAGACAAGAATACAGAGATACAAAATCGTGTTTAGTAGAGAAGACATAGACAAAGATAATGTGTCTAAAGACACTGAATTAATCTATTTTGTGTCTATTTTTACGGGAAGGACACGAAGACTAATAAAGAATATAACTTATTTTTTATTTTTTTATTATTTTTGTTAATTTTTTATAATTATATTTTTTATTATTATATTTTTCATCTCAATTTTTTTGAATGAAAAAAAATAAGAATAAATTAAATTTTTATAATTTATTCTAATTTATCACCAAATAAAATACAAGAACACAAAATTTTGTGTCTCTATTCATCAATATCTTGTCTTATCTTGTTGTCAGTATCTTGTCCTGTAAACAAACACAGCCTAATAGCACTATAAGTTTGAGTTATGTAAATTTTGATTGTTTTTAACTAATTATTTTTTTTATCAGATATTTT
>NC_029788.2:132916748-132925282 GCF_000816755.2 Arachis ipaensis | reverse complement strand
GCATGTATACTTGTATTGAAAGAGATTCATTTTCTTGTTTTAATCAAGTATTAAGAATTTAAATAGAGGAAAAAAAAAACTAGTAATCCAAACATGAACAAATAATGGCGAAAATTCAGATGAAGACGTATTCATGTGAAGTTGATAGTTGAGGGTCGTTGGATGATTTGACTGATTTAACTCAATTTTTATCTAACGACTTTTACCTATCAATTTCATGTGAAGTCGATGGTACCTGAATTTCCACCATAAATAATTTAGAGAAAAGAAAAGGATCCTTAATCTCGCGCGCAATAAGAGAGGAAGACGTAGACACAACGTTATCGAACCAAAACCAGTGTTTTCGTTTCTTGTCTCATACTCCTTAATACTACGAAATACGTAATACTATTCTTTATTACTCCCTATATTGTTTAGACTTAGCAGCTTCCATTGTTTTGAGTTGACCAATGCTTCGGCATGCGCGTGGTGTGTTTTGTTTCTTCTCTTGTCTCCTTTTCCTTCTTATCCTACGCACCTCTCTCTCTCTCTCTCTCTCTCTCTCTCTCTCTCTCTCTCTCCCCACCATCTCCATCATCAACTACACTCACTCACTTACTAGTGTTATGCAGTACCAGTTGTTACGCACCCCTCTCTCTCTCTCTCTCTCTCTCTCTCTCTCTCTCTCTCTCCCCACCATCTCCATCATCAACTACACTCACTCACTTACTAGTGTTATGCAGTACCAGTTGTTCTTCTTCCCTGTCTCCTCTTGATCCTTGCATGATTCGGTGGTAACTTCAATCTTTATGTGTTTGTTTTTGTTGCTTACTACGGTGGTGGTGGTGGTGGGTCCAGCTCCGTCGTCGTTTTATCCCCATCAATGGTTGCTTTCTTGCTCAGTCTAGCACAGTGGTTTTTGCAGGGGTTTGTTCCCGTGTCTTTTCTGGTTCCTGACATTATTTCAACTCTTTTGTTGCTTTCTCAAATGGGGTTACTTTTGTGCTATCGTTATGGAGAAAAGATATGATTTTTTTTTCTCTGGGTTTGTGGGGTGAGAGAATGTGAAGTTCCTCTTGGTGGAGAGAGTGTTTATAAGAGCTGAAAGTTTGCTCTTTTCTTTTTGGTTCTAAATAAAAGTTGGGTTTTTTGGTTTGATTTGGTGGAATGAGTGATTCTACTTCTTCATGTTTGGCCATTGCGGAGAAGAAGGCACAGAAGCCAGGTGGCTGTTCTGGCATTTTCTTTCAGCTCTTTGAATGGAAGAGGAAGCTTGCAAAGAAGAAGCTCTTCTCTAAGAAGCTTCTGCCTCCTGGTTAGTTTCTTTGTGTCCTCAATCTATATTATTATATATATTTGTTTTGACTTCAGTTCTTCTGTCACCAACAAACTTGGTTTTGTGGAAACCGATGATTCTTTTTTTGACCTTTGTTATTGTTTTGTTGAGTGTATCAGCTCGTGCTAAAAGGTTTAAGGGAGATGAAAAAATGCCAAATTCCAAGATCCACTTGGTAAGGCTTTATATATAGTTCATGCTTGATGGCTTGTGTTAGTGTTTGTGATTTGTGTTGCTTTTACTTTCGGATCTTATTCTTTTGTTGGGTAATAATGTTGTGGCTATGTTTCAATTGTAGATTGCTAATGAGAATAGTGGAGGTTTCCCAAGTGCCAAGAAAGGTGGGAATTATGGCTTTGAGGTGATAGTGCCACAAAAGAGCGAAATGCGAGCTCCCGGTCTGGTAGCTAGATTGATGGGCCTAGAATCTATTCCGGCTTCAAAGCGTGATAAGTCCAAGAAAGGTTTGCATTTGGATGATTTTGGTGATAATGAGAAGGAGTGTAAGAGTAATTGTGAGTTAGATAGACAAGGCATGGATTCGGAAATAGTGGTTATGAAGCATGATTCAAGACCTGAGAAGCTTCAGAAGACCGGGACGGATGAGAGACGGGCAGTGACGAGGTTTGGAGCCGAGGCCTTGCAAATTAAGCATGTTTTGGCCAGAGCAAGAAAGTATCATCATCATCATCATCATCATCACCATCCAAAGCTTGCATCTCAGTTGATGAGCCCAAGAATTCCTTCAACGAAGAGTGCCTCTCGAAGCTCTAGGTTGATAGGAGCAGCTACTAGAATTTTGGAACCTGGATTACAGGCTAGAAGCAGAGCTAAAGGTTCTCTTCTCACATATCATGGTTCGGCATTTCCTCCTAAAACCAGCATTGTGACAAATTGTGAGGGACCTAGTTCGGCCGTTGTGCAAAATCAACTTGACTATGATGCAAGCACAGCCAAGCCTTTGATGGGGCAGACTTCTTGCAAAAATTGTGGTAATTTAGTTGATGTTGTTGACTGCAAGCTGGATGTTCCTTTACCTGTTGTGTCAGATGTGTTTGCAACAACCTCTGTGGTATCATCACAGAAGAATGGTAGGTTCTTCACTCCCTCTCCCTCTCCCTCTCATGAACAAGAAAGAGAAATTGTTCTTCTAAGAAGTCAGGAAAAGCTCATGTCTCTTGCTACTGAGAAAGAAGGAATGGATAATGTGCATCAATTTTGTAACAAACACATCACCAAGAGAATGACAGTGCCCCGTGACGGTCCAGATATCTGGAACCCATCGAGCCAATCAGTTAGTACTGGAGAGGGTGATGCATCTTCCTCTGCATTAAAGCACAAACCGCAAACACAAGAACGAATGTTGAGCAACGAAAGAAGTTCATCTGCTTCTACAATGAGTAATACAGGAGTAAAAAGAATGTCATCATCTACAAGCAGTGTGAATGAGACTAAAGACTTTGTTGCTCTGAATAGAAGCCTAAGTGGTCAAGTGAGGATCAGGTCACCCACCAAAGTAGATAGTTCCAAATTCGACCTTGAGAAAAAACCAAGTTTTAGTCAGAACAAATCCTTGTCTGATGTAAGGACATTAGAGAGAAAAAGAAGAACCTCAAATGTCATGCAAGGTAAAAGTACAGCTCCTTGTTCAGCTGGAGTGAGTCAGAGAAATCTTCGATCCGATGCACTTGTCGGGAAACAAAAGGGATTCGTCGCATCCTCCTGGAATTGTGCTAACATCAAAAGTAAACAATGCAGCAAGGAGAAAACAGTGAAGGTTAATGACAACAAAACCAATGAGGTGGTTTCTTTTACATTTAATTCTCATTTGAAGCAAAAGATAGGGATAGATTCTGAGAAGGAAGAGATAAGCAACAATATTGAGAGGAAGACATGCTTCCAAAGACCTTCGCCCTTGCGAGTTGATGGGTTAAGTGCCTTTCTAGAACAAAAGTTGAAAGAATTAACTTCTCAAGAAGATTATGATTTGGCTACAGGTACTCCATCAAAAAAATCAACTGCAATGATTCTTCAGGAGCTGATATCTGCTCTAAGTTCAGAGAGACTGATTTGCTGCAATGGTCATATGTTTGATGAAAACTTCCGGTTTCATGTAAGTCTTTGCTTTTTGTTTTTTTTTTTCTCACTGTACTCTAATTTAGCTTCTCATGACATCTGATCATTTGATTACCATAAGTTTCTTCTCTTATTATATGCATAGCTTGCTCTTTGCTTATGTTCATGCATCGGTCGCAATATCAGAATTTTGTGATTCGGCCATTCGGGGAAAGAAAATTTCATATTTTAAATTTCATGACCCTCTTAGCTTACTTTAATAGAGTTACTTTGGTTCCAAAGACTCATTCTAGATATTAACTTATTGCATTTGTAGGAAAATGCAGTCGGCTAAGTGCATACACATATGCTGACTTTCATGTCCCTTGTATGATTATTGTTGTTAGCATGAAATGCATATATAACATCATTAAATTTATGTTAACCAATGCACTTGGAATTATTTGAGCTTAGTTTATTGTCAATTTGAGCCTGGTGCTATTCTTTCTGAAAAGTGCATCTCTATTTGACTTTTATCATTCTTTTTTCTACTCTTATCAGAATGGGCCAAGACAAGAAGCGATATTCGGAGCTTCTTGCAATGGTAATCACCACAGTCCTGGATCAGTTCTTGAAGCTTCCTTTTCTTCTAGTAGTTTGGATGAAAGCTCAGGTAACAAGAATATTTTTTCAAAAAAGGTCTTGTCAATTTGTTTAACCACTGCATTTACAGGGTTGAGTACTCTTTTTTATGCCTATGATCCTTTGTTTAGTTTCAGGGCAGGGTTATCACCCTTACTCCATGAATAACTCTTATGATCAGCTGGAACAATTGGAACATGATGCTGAACTCACAGATTCTGCAACAACATCTGTAAACAAAGGGAGAGTAGTTTGTGAGCTACTGATTGATCTTGTCAACCAAATTCCCGGACCATTACAAAGCTTATATTCTTTTGGGCCAAGTTTGACAAGAAGCAAGCTCACTCATATGAAAGATGTTATCTTGAATGCTGAATTGGTTATCGGAATCGACACTGACGAAGACCCGGAACTAGTAGTTCATCGGTTCCTCCTCGACGAACTGGACACCATGGCAAGTGATATTATGTGGAGAAATTTTAATCTCTTCCTGGGCTGCACCGATTCTAGGCATCAAAACAAACTCAAGGGGTTCCTCTTTGATTGTGTTATAGAATATCTAGAATCAAATTGCTGCCGTTATCTTGAGTGTGGATTCAAGCTATGGTGGACTAAATTGCAGCAATGCTTGAAGTCCAAGGTGTTGGCTCAGGAGGTAAAGACAGAGATCGAAAAATGGGGGAGCATGTCTGGGATGGAACATGATGAAATAATAGAATGGGAAATGAGCTACTCTTTGGGGAAATGGATAGATTTTGATATTGAAACATTTGAGGCTGGTGTTATGATAGATAGGTGCATATTTCAAAGTTTGTTGGATGAAATTGTTCAAGACCTTGTAGTAGGTTGCAAACACCAGCATTGTTCATCATGCAATATCTATCTCCCTATCACTAATAGTCATTGCTAGGAATCAACATGTATTTTTGTACAAAAGCCATTTGGGGCTCCATGGATTATTAGTAGACAAATAAATATAAGATACAGATGCTTGTTTTGTGTGTGATTCATAACTAACCAATTGATAAGATCAATGACAACAAGGTCAATGTTTCTTTTGTTTTAAGTATTTTCATCTATTCCAATCTTTACAAATTTTTCTTTTTTTTAAAGAAGTCATTTTCAATGTTAGAGCATCATTTGTTGGCATGATTTGTTAGGTAACAAGGAGGGACAAATTCCAATTATGATCAATAAGTCAGAACAATGTAAAAGAAATAAATTACTATTATTTGAATGTTTAATAACAATTTTGATCTTACACATGTAATATTTTAGAGAACAAGATAGCAAAGATAATCAAAGATAAATTTAAATAAATGTATTAAATTACTTTAAGCAGTATCTCTTTGATCAAATAAAAGATCAAAGATAAAAGATCAAAGATTGTTTTTGTTTTACTGAGATGAATAAGACCTTTCTTTGTGAAGCAGTGGCAAACTGTAATTGCAATTTAAAACCACTTCCATCTATATATGTCCAAACCTATCATTATTATAGTGAAAAGCATAATATTGCATAAGATACTTAATACAAAATATTTTTCAAAGTTGTTATTACCAAATATATCATTCCTAAATTTGAAAATAAAAGATCTCATACAAAAACATTTAATATAAAGTAATTTCAGAGTCATTATTGTAATATGTCTTTCATATTTTTTCAGGGACTAGGCATCTTAGCTCCTAGGTCTCTTCCCTGGATTCATTTTTCGAATTCATCCTACATTTCAAGAATAAGAATTAGGCAACGAAATAAAAACCATAACAAGACACACAAATGAAAAAAAAAAAAATCAGAAAACAATAAAAGTATTTACTAAGTTTATCTAACATACATAATAAGAGTAAATAGCCAAATTGGTCCCCGAAAGATAGCCCATTCTTCAAACGAGTCCCCGTAAGAAAAAGATAATAAAATTTGTCCCCAAAAAATTTAAAATTGGTAAAGTTAGTCCTTCCGTCAGTTGGATGATGACGTGGAGGGCTAATGCCACGTGTCACAATATGATTGGTTGACATGTCAGATCGGTGACACGTGGTGGCACTTGACATGTAAAAAAGTTATTTATAATCAAAATAGTCCTTGAAAGTTCAGACGTAAGTCATTTTCATCTCTAAAATTTTAAAAATTAATCAAATTAATCCTTATATAATTTTTTTTATTTTTTCTTGATAATATTAAATTTAAAATATTTTTTTATACTACTAATTTTAATAGAAATGTAATTGACAATAAAAAAATTAGTAATTGTATATTTTCTTCTTAAAAATTTGTTCAATAAAATTATCTCTCTCCTCTAATTCTTGTCAAAATCTCTCTTATTCTTTTCTATTCTAAAACCTTTTTCTTACATTATTACATTTTGCTGGAATATATATAATCAAAATTGAAATGTATGTATTTGTTACCCTAAATAAAGTTATATGCTCAAAATAAAAATTTATATATGTTAACCTAAACAAATTTAATAAAAATTTATACATCTTTTTTTTCATTACGTTATTACTTTCATTTAGATTAACATACATAAATTTTGATTTTGAGCATATAACTTTGTTTAGGTTAACAAATACCTACATTTCAATTTTGAGTGTATATATATATATTCCAGCAAAATGTAATAATGTAAGAAAAAGGTTTTATAATAGAAAAGAATAAGAGAGATTTTGAGAAGAATTAAATGAGTGAGATAATTTTATTGAAAAAAATTTTAAGAAGAAAAGATACAATTACTAATTTTTTGATTGTCAATTACATTTCTATTAAAATTAGTAGTATCAAAAAATATTTTAAATTTAATATTATCAAGAAAAAATAAAAAAATTATATAAGGACTAATTTAATTAATTTTTAAAATTTTAGGGATGAAAATGACTTACGTCTGAACTTTCAAGGACTATTTTGATTATAAATAACTTTTTTACATGTCAAGTGCCATGTGACATGCCACGTGTCATTGACCTGACACGTGGCATGCCACGTGTCACCGATCTGACATGTCAACCAATCATATTGTGACACGTGGCATTAGCCCTCCACGTCATCATATGCCACGTGGCACTTAACGTGACACGTCATCATCCAACTGACGGAATGACTAACTTTACTAATTTTAAATTTTTCGGGACAAATTTTATTATCTTTTTCTTACGGGGACTCGTTTGAAGAATAGACTATCTTTCGGGGACCAATTTGGCTATATACTCTACATAATAATTGGCCCCAAACAAGACTAGAAAGAGTTTCCTAGTAACATGTTAGTGTCATTGTTGGTAGGAGAATTTTTTTCTAAAATAGATATTTTATTTATTGATATAAATAGTTTGAACCCAATTTACATTTTCATATCCTATTAAATATGACAAAAAAAAAAATTTTAATCACGTAGGAGTACGTAGTAATCAACATGTATTTTTGTACAAAAGCCATTTGGGGCTCTATGGATTATTAGTAGACAAATAAATATAAAATACAAATGCTTGTTTTGTGTGTGATTCATAACTAACCAATTGATAAGATCAATGACAACAAGGTCAAAGTCTCTTTTGTTTTAAGCATTTTAAAAGAATGTAGTGGAAACTGTTGTTTTATTTCTAAAAATGTTGCTAAAATTTGTACATAATTTTCTCTACTTTCAAACAAAAGCAAAAGGATCAGCGGGTGGAGGTCCCAATTCGGGATCAGGGAGCATTACCCTGTTGGGCTCATACAAATTCACCTCTTCTCCAAACAGAGGTGCATATACATGTTCCACGTTATCAAACACTACCACTCCTATGCCATTTTTTCCGAAGGTACTGTTCCAGCTATTAAGGTATCGAAATATTTCTAATTCCATATTAAATCCAATAATCAAAACCGCATAGTAGCTCACAGTTTCATTTGATCTTCCTTTGCTGGAATAGATCAGACTTTCATGGTCAAAACTGTGGAAGTCACCATATATTCTAAGGAGCCAATATACTTATTTTATTTATTGATATAGATAATTTGAACCCAATTTACATTTTTATATCCTATTAAATATGATAAAAAAATTTAAACACGTAGGAGTACGTGGGAGTACGTGAATAGAAAAATAATAAGATTGAAAGTTGAATATTTTTTGTATCCATTACAAATTTAAAAATAAATTTTAAAAAAATTGTATGTACTCTTAATTATTAAAAGTGAAAGATTATTTAAATAAAAAAATTTTATATATATACATTCACATAAGAATTCCTGAATCATCAACAAAATTACTATATAAGTCATAAAAAGTACATAAAAAATTTTAGACTTAACTGTAGAAGGAGCATCTTTAGACACAGCCTCCCAAGAGACATGACTAAGAAAAATAAAAAAAACAAGCTTGTAAAAGCATATTATTCTGGTTTTTTTCATAATAACCAAATTTAAAATCTTATAATCAGCTTTCAAAAAAAAAATAAAGGTAAAGATCAATAAAAAATATTTTTTAAATAAAAATAATATACTTTGAGAAAATCAATAAATTAAGTACTTTATTATCTAGAAT
>NC_029788.2:132907881-132916617 GCF_000816755.2 Arachis ipaensis | reverse complement strand
TAACAGAGAAAATAGTTATAGAAAAACAAATTGACTAATTAATATTAATATTAATATATTTAAATAAAATAGCTTGTGAGAATGTACTCACCCAATTGGCACATGAGTAGGAGCCTTAGAAAACTTGTGCAAGACAGTAGTTACCATAAGTTCCTTCCAACTAAGGGGACCAGAAGTCCGCATCAAACAAAAAAAAAAGCATATTGTCATAGTAAATTTTAGAAGGTTAAATTTAACAGTATTTATATAATTTTTTGGAGTATTTGAGAATGCTCTAGATGGTTTCAGAATGTTCTAGAATGTTCTAGAAAGTCCCGGAATATTCTAGAAAGTTCTAGAAGACTCTAGAAGGTCATAGAGTATTCTAGAAGAGTGTAGATATATATAGAAGTATAAAGAGTGGTATGGAATAATCTAGAAACATTTAGAAAGTTGTGATAGGATAGATATTTGTAAAGAAGGTTCTGGATGATTAATCTGGACCGTTGATTAGATTTAATCCTAACTATCCATTGAGGAGGTGGATGACTATAAATAGGGGTGAGAGTTAGAATTTGTGTATGGGTGAATCATTTGTAACAAACACTTGTGCAATAAAGTGTTCTTTCCACCAAAGCTTCCTTTCTCTTGTGTTCTCTTGTGTTCTTAGATTTCTTATTAAGTATTGAGGGTGAGGCTGACTTGGTCTTAGCTCAAGAGGTTGAGTAAGTTTGAGTGCCAGCACGGTAGCGTTGGAGTGTGTCCAAGGCCGTAACAATTTGGTATCAGAGCCTGGTTCAAGAGGGAGCACAAGTCGCTTATCCTCCAAGCCTAGTTCTGCTAAAGGTGGGGGAGACAAGGGGAAGAGTTTCTCAACCAAGAAGGAAGGAAAATACTCTTCAAAGAAAGAGTACGAAGAAAAGAAGAAGGCTTTCGTGCCCAAAGGAGGATGCTTCGTGTGCAAGGGACCACACCAAATGAAGGATTGTCCCAAGTTAGGGACTTTGACATCTATCGCCGAGGAACGAGAAGCTCAAACTCAAGTAACTGAGTGTGTTGGATCTATCCAACACATAAATGCTGTGAAGGACAAAGAGGCAAGCACTGCAGAAAAGAAAGGATTGATGTATGTCAAAGCCTTTATCAATGAAAAACTTGTCATGGCTATGATCGACACTGGTGCTACACACAACTTCATCACGCCTGATGAAGCAAAGAGGCTTGGGTTGAAGATCACAGAAAAGAATGGCTAGTTCAAACCCGTGAATACCAATGGTGAACCCCTTAAGGGAGTAGCAAAAGGGGTTGAGATGACTCTTGGTTCTTAGAAGGGCCTTGTGGATTTCTCAATAGCACCCATGGACGATTTTAAAATAGTCATCGGGCTCGATTTGCAAAGAAATGCAAATATAATACCTATGCCATACTACGATGTAGTATGCGTCATGGAGAAAGGGTCTCCATGCATGGTCCCTACAGTCTTTAAAGTTAGCAGAACACCGATACTTTCTGCTATGCAACTCAAGAAAGGGTTCAAGAAGGGAGAAATTACATATTTTGCTCTATTACAAGAGGAGTCAACATCCAAAAGAGAAGACGTCCCTCCCAAAATCAAGGAAGTCCTTGAAGAAAATAAGGATTTGATGCCTCCCGAGTTGCCAAAACAACTACCACCTAGGAGGAAGGTGCACCACAATATTGAATTGGAGTCAGGAGCAAAACCGTCCGCCTCAACACCGTATAGGATGGCACCGCCAGAACTCGAGGAGTTGAAGAAGCAACTCAAGGATTTGTTAGATGCTGGGTTCATCCGTCCATCGAAGGCACCTTATGGCGCACCAGTCTTGTTCCAAAAAAAGCATGATGGTTCATTGAGACTATGCATCAACTATCGAGCACTTAACAAAGTAACCATCAAGAACAAATACCCTATTCCTTTGATAGCCGAGCTGTTTGATCAACTTGGTAGAGCCAAGTGGTTCTCAAAACTGGATTTGAGGTTAGGATATCACCAAGTGAGAATTGCTGATGGTGATGAGCCTAAGACCACGTGTGTCACGAGGTATGGATCGTATGAGCGGTTGGTGATGCCTTTTAGCTTGACCAATGCTCTTGCGACCTTCTGTACCTTGATGAACGAGATCTTTCGACCTTACCTTGATCGGTTTGTAGTGGTGTGCTTAGATGACATTGTTGTCTATAGCAATAACTTAGAGGAACATGTAGAACACTTACAAACCATGTTTAAGATCTTGCGAGAGAATATGCTATTGGAGGGGTGATGCAAGAAGGACATCCGAGTGTAATGCTTAGCTCAAGAAGTTGAGTAAGTCTGAGTGCCGATACTGTAACGTTGGAGTGTGTCCAAATCCATGACAATATGCCTTAAAATCCGAAAACAATTACTACTTTAGAATTCTGAAAATATACAACAAAGTAACAAACTTACAATAAAAGATACATTCACAATAACAAATTAAAACTTGAGAATTTATATCAATAAAAGCTTCAAACTTGCAATGAATCTAATGTAAACAAATAATTCAGGAGTACATGGTTAATAGGTCAAAAAAACTAAAACTATATTTCTTTAAATATTCATCGAAAGATTTGTAATTAAACAGTAGCAAAATGAGAGAAAGAAAGAAAGAAAATACAAGTAATGTGACGTTTTTCATAAAAATTAACGTCAAATCTTTAATTCCATGATAAACACAGATGCCAAGGATCAATATATTTTATTATTGTTTTCGATAAGCAAAATGACAAGCTCAACATAAAGGGAACAAATATCCTGAATCAAACCCTAAAAATGAAGTAAGTAACACAAGAAAATCACATAATAAAACATTAACGCAAGAAAAGCACTAAAATCATATTTCTCTATGAAAGGAAAAAACTATCTTTAGATGCATATTCAAACATGCATGGTTAGATCACTTACTCGTCTTCTCCTTAATGCAGAAGCTAAATCTTAACCTCTCTTTTATTTAATATTCTTATGCCTCCACTCATCACTTATTTTTTTTTATTAACCAACCACTAAAGTTGTTTTTATAGGCATACTCTAGGTTTTGGAGTGGTTACTAAAAACCCACCAAAATCTCTTATTTAAATTTCAAATAAGATTTAAAAAAAAAGGTTAAAGATAAGATTAAAACAGTTAAGTTAGTTATAAGTGAACGCCATTATAGGTGGACCTACAACACCCAACACTCTAAAATACTCGCTGAAAGATTTCAACAAGGATGCAAATTACAGACTGAAAGGAATCATGCAATATCCAGGAATCAACATGTATTTTTGTACAAAAGCCACTTTGGGCTCCATGAATAATTAGTAGACAAATAAATATCAGCTTGTATGTTCTGATATTAGGACAGAGAAAAAGGAAATCAGAAAACGAACCAAGGAGTGTCTCTTTGATCATGCAATATCGATGTAAACATAAACAAATAAGGAGCGATCAGACAATATCAAAGGTTGTTCTTGTTTTACTTAGAAGAATAAGACCCTTTCAAGTTATAATGGAAACAGCATTTTTACTCATTTATTATATTTGAAAAACAATACACTTTTATCCATATCCTCAATCTCAGATACAACTTACACAATACTGCAAGTTTCTTCCAAAAAAGAATAGAAACAGAAAGAATATATGTAGGAAAAAAACAAAAACCAGTGGAGGCATCACCAAAATCCAAAGCCTTCTCACAAACTCAAACAACCAACAAAGGGGGGATCAAAAGAATTCCATCACCATAGCCACCAAGTAGGCTTTTTTAAGTTGTGGAATGTTGCAGTTGTAAACTTTCAATCAAATTTATGTGACTACATCAGCTGCATTTTCTTTCTCCCGTGGCAAACTGTAATCACAATTTAAAACCACCTATAATTGTCTGTACCCCAAGACAGTTCTTCCCACCACCCTGCCACCATTGTTCCTTCCTACTCCTCTGCTACCTTCACCATTGATAGCATTAGCAGTGGCAGAAGTGAAATTCCTGAGTTCATCCATAGTTGCATAACTCTTTCTTGCCATCAAAATCCCACCACCCTTCTTCTTCTCCCCTGCATTTGCTGATTTACTCCCTCTCGAACTCGACGATAACACCCCACCTGAATTGTACAAATACAAATACCAGAATTGAATAAGAGTATAAGACACAATAACACAATACCCAGAAACTCAAACATAGCAATTTGATGAAAAGATTTGGTCTTTCAAAGAGAGCTATCAGTATATTATAGAACACACCTTTGGAGTAGTAACTCTTTGATGGCGGTGTAAGCTCCATTACTGAAGGTAATGCATTCACTGGTTTCCGATTCTCCTTCCTCAAGACAGCAGAGAAATCAGGAACAGATTGAGCAAGAGCGGAAGCAGAAACAGAGGAACCTTTTCTCAAACCACTCTGAAACTTGACCTGTTTTCTTGGTGGGGTTGGTAGTTGTTTGGGTTCAAGTTCCTCACTTTCCTCTTCCTCTCGCTCTTGTTGCCTCGGGTACTTCATTCTAAGCTTCCTTTCTCTGAGTTCAGCGTATGCTTCGTATCTGGGTCCTCTCTCCATGTCCTCCATGATGATGAAGCTCTGTGTTGTGAGACTCATGGGGAGAACAGAGTGGTTCAAGATCGAAACAGAGTTGTTATTGTTATTGGGATTGAGGATGAGAGAGATTGGGTCAAGGGCGTGGAAGAGAGAATCGAGAGAAGGATTTGGTTGATGATGGTGGGTTTGTAACGTTTGTTTAAGAGAGACGTTGCTCTTTGCTATTGTTGCCATTGCTGTTTTCTTTTGTTCTCTCAGATTGGTTTATTTGATTAGGAAATGAAGAAATAAAAAATAATGCTTTGCTTTTATTAATGAATATAATATTTGATTCTGTAACGGTCTAATAAATTTATAAATCTATCTAGGCCAAGAGAGAGAGAAAGGAGGGGTTTTTCACTTTTTCAGTTTTTCTTATTAACGTTGCAAATGGGATTGGGAAAGGGTCCCATTTGTTGTTGCATTGAAGAGTCAAACTTCTATGGTTTACATTGGATTCTATATTTACTACTTAATTAATTAATATCATTATTACCAATTATTGCTACTAGATGGGAGATAATAATGATTTATGAACACGTGGTAAAAATACTAGGTCTTAAAACTTTATAATGAAATTGGAGGCATGAAATTTTTATTCATTTATGGGTTTTATTTGTTTGTTTTTTAAGTCATGTGTGTCTATTAACTCTTTTTATTAGTAAATCATTGTTGTTAAATTAAGGAAAAAAAAACCTTCTAGTTCGTGCTTTTTGTGTTGATTGTTTTACTTTTACATACAGGCTACCAATTCTGTGAACTGGTCCTAGCAGCAACTAATTTTTCTCACCATGAAGCTCAACTATCTGCTTGAGCCAGAATATAAACAACAGTGTGCTTTACAAATTTACATCTCAGCATGTGTTATTTGTATAAAATTGCTACCAAGCATACACTTCATGAATTTCATCTCTCCCCAAATTTTGTGGTTCAGTTGAGAATAATACTACATAGCTATTATTTGTTCATTTCTATAATTTATGAAAAATTAAACCTTATGGTACTTGTATTTTTGCCCTAAGTTGAATCTATAGACATGGTTATTAAACCCATTTAACACTAGGGTCCTCACTGCTTCAACTCCTTGATCCAATGAACTATCAATCTGTCAAAAACATATAATATTTTCATCAAAATTCAATCAAGGAAGGGAAAAAAAGGAAAATAAGTTGCGACAAATAATAAAATAATCACACAACTTCGAGGATTTTACTCCTCGAACTGCATCTTGTAGGTTAGATCTGTCCAAATTTGTTAGGATCCATCTATAGTCTATTAGCCAAACAAGTTCTAAACTGTTCTCAAACTGATAGAATATATTAACTATCATAACATGAGTGTAATGTGCAAAGTATTTACAAATATAAGAAGAAAAGTGTAATGCAACAATAAAAGAACTAAACCAAATCATGCTAGGTTGAAAGCCAGGAAGTATAACCTGTTTTCGCTCCAGTGAACTGAACTTCTGCAGAAGAAAAGCTTTCACATCCATACTTCCAGGAGGATTTCCAATTCCTATAAACACAATTTTAAACATACTACTAATGGATAAACTAGATACCATAGCAAGTCATCAACTGAAAGCAGATATATGGGAAGGAACTAACCTATGGAAAGCCGAGGAAACCCGTGGGAACCATCCAAATGGCCCATTACATTTTTCAACCTGTAACAATCTAACACTTGTTATGCATGATTTCCAATCACAAGACATAAAACACAGAAATATTTTACAATTTCCCAAATATATCATGATTCATTTCAGTCCATTATTGTCAATTAGTTTAAAGATGCTTGTTAATAATTAAGTAATATTGAATCATATTTATCTGATGCACGAAAAATCATCATGATCACAAATTTATAAACCATGTAATGAAACAATTCAACAAGCATTACCCATTGTGGTAACCATGTCCTCCTTTAGGTTGAAGCCTTAAAACACCATTTGGAAGACTCATTTCATCATAAACCTACACAAAATTTCCAGTAACTTTTAAGGAACTTGTAAATTGTCATCATTGACTACAACTAGAAGTAAGGTTAGAAAACATACTACTAAAATATGACGAAGGGGTACTTGATAATATGCAGCAAGAGGCCCAACCTTTAGGAATATTAGAAGTAAGAAAAATTAGGAAAATAAATGAGAAAAAAGGGGTAACAATTCATAAGTCATTTGTATGAATGTGAGACACAAAAGATGTAATACCAACGTATACAAAAAAGTAGTAAATCAGATATATTGTTGACTTGAGTTATTACCAATTTCACTAAGTGTGCATGTATGTATCATAGAAAATCTAGCAATTATGTGATGAAATGAAACTAACCGATTCACCACTAAAGTTCATGTATGTTTGAGGCTTTGCAAGCAAAATTGGTACATCTCCTATAGAACCTATACAAGATAACAGAAGAAAAGGCAAATCAATGCTAAAGTTACCAAGATAAATGAAGCCGATAAATTTGGAGGAGGAAAAGAGGGGGAAAATATTAATAAGAATAAAATCATTGCTGGGCGATGATTTACCTATTCCAATCAATGCCTTAGACTGTATTGTGTTCATCCGAATCCCTTCTGCTTTAGAAATGTTATCGATTACTTCAAATCCCACCTAACAGATAGGGAAAAAAAACAAACAAAAGATTCACACATCAAACCATGAGAAGATTATTGTGCTTAAGAACTTTCAAGAACTGCGTGGTGAATAACTAATTACATTGTGCCTAGTTCCATGGTATTTACTTCCAGGGTTACCCAGGCCTACAACAAGCCAAGGAGTATACTCCACTTTAGTAGCTCCATTCTTTGACTCTGGTACCGAGCGAACCGAAAACCTCACTCTAACCAAAGCCTTTGTTGAATCACGAGGACAATGAAGGTTCCTGGGACAGCTCAAACAAAAGCCAGGGGCAGGCGATGCTGCATGCAACATCGATATACTGAAAAAATCAAAGAAATGATACACAATGAATAAGAAACATGAAGTCCTTATGTTACTCTCAAAAAACAGCACTTAATTATCTTGAAATCATTCTAAGCTTAAATCCAAATTATGAATAGTACATAAACAAAGAAGAAAGACACAATATACCACCCAAAAAAAATGCTTTTTTTTCTTTTTTTTTTTGCAATTATACTTCTGAAATAAAAGGAACAAGAACACAGCACTCCTTAATTAGTGCATCTTTGCAAGTCCTGTTGCAGGACCATAATACTATCTATTGAACTATGAAGAAGAAGAGCTAACCCATCCACACAGTAGTTGGCCTCACGGGAAATGTATTCTACCCTTACAACCCATTCTCGTATTAAGCATTTCATCAAACACGTATAAAGCACGGCACAAACTCAAACAAGCTTCAAAAGAAAAACACATTAACTACTCTTGGAATCGTATAATCTCTCATGTCTCATCACACAGCATCAACAAGACTCTCATAGCAAGCAAAACGGCGGCGAAACATCCAAGACTTACAGCGAGGGAAGCAGAGGCAAAGAGGCAGAGGTGAACGGATTGTGAAGGTTGGAAGAAGCAGAGCGGAAGAAGGCGGCAGAGGAGAACAGAAGTGCGCTGTTATCTCCGTCGCCGGCGGTGTTGCCGTCGCCGATACTAGTTGGAGAGTGGTGGTGGTGGGTGCTTGTCTGCTTGATAATGGATAGTGGAAAAGGATGATATTTTTATTTTTTAACGTAATGGGCTCAGTTTTTTGTACTAAGCCTTGAGGTTGAATTGGGCCTTAAATTTTTAAGTATTGGCCCATTCTTTTATTTACTGTAAATGTAAATTGGGCCTCGAATATCGAGGCCTAAAGATACAAAAGATGAGTTGACGTCTGTAACATAACATGATATCTCAGCATATGCACAACGTGAATTTCTTGTTCAATCTATTATCCCACATAAGAAGACAAAAGTTTAGGCTAATTTTTTTTGAAATAGACAAACATGACCTGTTATTTATTGGTGTAGAAAAGTCGAGTGCTTTTTACTTTTGTTAATGTGGATATAAAAAATTTGAAGATCATATTTCATAATAAATTTTTACAAATTCACAAATCTAACCTTTAGATTTGTAATTTTAAAATAATAAAAAATTTATTAACACAAATCTGATCTTTTAAATTTATGATTTTAAAAAATATAAAAAATTATAAACACAAA
>NC_029788.2:132885722-132903734 GCF_000816755.2 Arachis ipaensis | reverse complement strand
AATAAAAGGTAAAAGGAAAAAATTTTAATTCCCTAATTACGCATGTCTAAAAATAATTTCAAGAATACAAAGTCTCATGCCATGTAAATCACCCACGAAATGAGTTTGTATACCAATTCAAGGGAGCCGCCCACGAAATGGATCCAATACACGCTCATATTTAAATACATATACTCTTTTTTCTTTAATTATTCAATATGGAATATTTATTTATGTCGCCATAAAAAATTAGGCTTTTTTATTAAAATAAATAAAAGGAAAAAATTTTAATTCCCTAATTACGCATGTCTAAAAATAATTTCAAGAATACAAAGTCTCATGCCATGTAAATCACCCACGAAATGAGTTTGTATACCAATTCAAGGGAGCCGCCCACGAAATGGGCCACGGATCCAATACACGCACCACGAAATGGGCACCTCAAGTATAGCGTCCGCGGATTGTTGCAACTCTAGGGTGGTACTCTCTTATTTCACTTAATAAAACAAGTTGCAAAGCTACACAATCCTAGTGACAGCATCTGAAGGAATAAAAGCTTCTAGTTCTTCTAACTGTTAAGTATTAACATTTAAATCATCTCTTAAAGAGGGAAGAAAAAAAGCGTTGAAGCTGCTGCGAGGAGTGATGGCGAATTACATACTGGGCTGACCCAAAGCTTCTGTTAGTGTAGTGAACATTTGATCAGTAATGTTGTGCTTATTATGTGAACTATCTTTCTTTAAATAGAGAATATTAAGGTTTGATCTTATGTTAGATTTTGGAAAGTTGAACTTCCATCATGGAAATAACAAGGAATTGCTAGTTATATAACTTAGTTCTGATCTCACTGTAAAAGCAAATCAATTTCATTTGGTGGCTCCTTGATGATGATGATTCCAAGATTTATAATATTACATTATTACCTAATACCTTCTGTTTTGTTGAGGTATATATGATTGGACTGTTCTGATTGTGAATTATAAATATGCTAACTGTCAAGTTCTTAAGTATGAATTGTAATTTTGACTAATTAAAATGAGGTATTATATTTAGGTACATTTGTTTGTTTGTTTGGAATTTTAACTGGAATCCTCCCCAAGTTAGAATTCGTTTTTGCAAAGGTTCAGACTAGTGCTTCACGCTTGTTTGACACTCCTATCTGCCCTTGTCGCACTGCCACTGTTTATAAGAGAAGTGGCATAATATTAGTATTGAGTGAAATAAGAGAGTGCCCAAAGAGACTAGGTTCCATACTACGATTCGCGCAGTTGCATCAATTCGCGGACGCTGTACCTGAGCCCTGAGGTGTTTATTTCGTGGCTGCTGTCCGTGTATTGGATCCGTGGCCCATTTCGTGGGCGGCTCTCCTGAATTGGTATGCAAACCCATTTTGTGAGTGATTTATATGACATGAAACTAGGTATTCTTGAAATTATTTTCAGGCATGCTTAATTAGGGAATTAAAGTTTTTTTCTTATTTATTTTAATAAAAAAGCCTAAAAAACTAAGGGAGTACAAGTAATCAATTTTCACAAGGGAATGTTTCTTCTTTGTGTGATTATGTCTAACTTTTTCTTTTTCTGTCTCAAAATTATTAGCCTTAAAGAGTTTATTTAGTATGCAAATGCAACCAACGCAAATGACAAATCAACCATCAATTATGACTTTATTTTCTCCAGCTGAAACTTGAATATTAATAATGAAAATGTCTTCCCTCTTCAGCTGAAACTTGAATTAAAGATTACAGCAAAATGGACAAATATTGGGTTGAATTTAATACTATATTTAGCTAGAAATGGAAGAATAATTCATATAGAAGCTAGTAATTTATGTTTGATATTAAAAAATGCAGCAAAAAACTTTCATAATTTATTACTTAACGAAAATGTACATACATGAGAGAATGGTGAATTCTGTGGTGGTTTGGATAAGATGGGTAAGGATGACCAAAGTTTGACTGACTAATGATGTGCAGACACTTGGCAATACGGGAATCTGAGCATTGTGATTGTGTAAAGTGCGGTAACTTTGAATTGTTTACCGCAAGGACAGTTTGGGAATTTTGCCTATCAAAAATTTATTTCTGCAACCTGGGCTAAGGCTTGATGGACAAAAACTAGTATCTTTAAAAATTATTGTTTGTCCAAAAAAAGGGAGGAAAATGAATGTATCTCATACTACTAGTATAAATATGGATATGTATTTTTTTTTTGTTAAAAAATTGAATTGATTGAGTTGAGAGTAACATGTGCATCACGGTGGGTTTATTGTCATAGTGGAGTTTTTACCTTCAGGATTGGTGATCACATAGGTTCACTATAGTGGGGTTATTAACCTTCATGACGATTGGTGACTCAAATGGTTCTACGCCATCTTCGTTCTCTATTAAGCTCTCATTCATCGTCATCTTAAGCTCATCTTGGGGTAGGCATTTACTCGATAAGTTACATTGTTTTATATTATTTGGTTCTTGGTTATTTTTGCCTTTTTGGAGTTTTCTTTTGAAACCAGAGTCTAATTTAAGCATTCTTACGGTGTTATTAATCTGTAGAAAACTGAATCGATTGTGTTGAGAATGAGGGGTGCATCATAGTGGGTTCACCATAGTAGGGTTGTTACTGAAGAAAATTTCATTCTCTAAGCTGTTCAATGTTGATGGTTTGATGAACCAAAATGGATTAAGAGAGGGAGAAAAATAAGTTCTTCTATTGTTGAAGAGAATAAAAAATCTCCTTAGAAAAAATTTGTTGAGTTATTACACCTTCTATACTATGTATTCCTTATGTACTCTTACTAACAAATAATTATAATGGTAAACCTATTATTGAAAAAAAATAATCTAGGTAATACCCTCGGCAAGTTAGAATTGTGTAAATCTAAATGTGAGGGAGAGAGAAAGAAAAGGAAGGCTAAGAGTTATTATAGGAAAGTTTTATTTCTATCCGTTGAAATTATAGCATATAATCACTATATAAACGTTTGTAGAATTTCAATTCAATCATCATCAACAATAACAACTACATTCATATCTTCTTTTCATATTATTATTATTATTATTTTATTTTATTTCCTTTTCTCTTTAGTAATTATATAGCGAGTGCATTATTGTGAGTAGTGTTCAATTTCATATTACTTTGTAGCTATTAGAAGTCAAAATTCTGCTGCAAACTCAACAATTGGTATCAAGAGCCAACGTTATATTATTCATTATTTGAGTGGTAAAATTCAATTTTGAATATAATGGCTTCTACTAGTAGTAATGTTAAAGTAGGCAAATATGAAATCGAGAAGTTCAATGAAAAAATGATTTTTCCTATTGGAGGATACAGATGAAAAATCTGCTTATATCACAAAAATTACACAAGGCACTGGCAGGAAAAGAGAAAAAGCCGGAGGAAATGAAAGATGAGGATTGGGAAGAATTATATCTTGAGGCGCGGGCTGCAATAATCTTATGCCTTGAGAGGGATGTTGCTGTTTTGGTAAATGAAGAAGCAGCTGCAGCAGGCGTTTGGTTAAAGTTAGAGAGTAACTTCATGACGAAGACTCTAACTAATAGGATCTACTTAAAATCCAAATTGTATACATGCAAGATGGAGGAAGACACCTCAATCCAAGAATATATCAATAAGTTTGATAGGATTATATCAAACTTAAAGGATATAGATGTCAAGGTTGATGATGAAGATCAGGCACTCATATTGTTATTTTCATTACCAAAGTCCTATGAAAATCTAGTACAGACATTGATGCTGGTGGATGACACTCTGACCATGGATGAGACGAGGGCATCACTTTTAGCAGATGATCTACGTAAGGTTGCTACAAGTGTAATGTCATCCTCAAATGGAAGAGAGTATAATGATCAAGCACAAGGATTGTTCACAGCTAGAGGAAGGACTAATGAAAGAGGAAAAGGTAATAAGCGTGGAAAGTCAAGGCCAAAATCTAGACCTCACACGGAGAGAACATGCTTTAAATATGGTGAGCCTGGACATTTCAAAGCAAATTGTCCAAATAAAAGGATAACTTTCAAGAAACAGAACAATGACAACCCAAAAGAAAAGCAAGAAGCAAGCTACGTCTCAAATGATGAGAAAGATTGTTACTCTGTGACAGAACAATCTTATGAAATCTTCGATAAGTGGATTCTTGATTCAGGAGCATCTCACTATATGTGCCCAAATAGGAAGTGGTTTACTACCTATCAAAGCATAAATGGTGGCACAGTTTTAATGGGCAATGATCATGCTTGTAAAACTGTGGGGTTGGGTACTGTAAGAATCAAGATGCATGATGGTGTCGTAAGAACCTTAAAGGATGTGAGACATATTCCAGACTTGCGAAAAAATCTGATCTCCATAGGTTTGTTGGAGAAAAATGGTTGCAAAATAGTTGCAGAAAATGGGGTACTGAAAGTTGTTCGTGGTTCTTTGGTAGTGATGAAAGGAGTTCGTCACGGTAATCTTTATTCTCTTTTGGGGACAACGGTTATAGGTGAGTTAGCAGTTGGAATCAGTGAAAGTAGAGATCAAACAGATTGTACGAGAATATGGCACATGCGGCTTGGACATATGTCAGAGAAAGGTCTATCATTGCTTTGTGGACAAGGTTTGCTGAAGAATATGAAGAAACCACAAATGGAATTTTGTGAGCATTGCGTGTATGGAAAGGCACATAGGGTGAAGTTTTCTACAAGCAAGCACAAAAGCAGAGGGTTGTTAGACTACGTGCATACTAATATTTGGGGCATTGCTAAAGTTACTTCCAAGGGTGGTTCCAGGTATTTTGTTACTTTTGTTGATGATTATTCCAGGTATGTTTGGATTTACTTCCTCAAACATAAGAATGAGGTATTCGACACTTTTAAGCGGTGGAGAGCAATGGTTGAAAATTGAATGGGTAGGAAGTTGAAAACTCTACGATCAGATAATGGCACAGAGTACACGGATGGAGCTTTCAAGGAGTTCTGTGATCGAGAAGGCATTGCAAGACACTGGACAGTTAGAGAAACACCACAACAGAATGGAGTCGCCGAATGAATGAATCGTACGCTACTTGAGAAGGCAAGGTGTATGCGCTCTAATTCCGGGTTAGGCAGAGAATGGTAGGTAGAATCGGTTGCTACAGCTTGCTACATAATGAATCGATCCCCACATTCATCTCTAGATGGAAACACACCTTATAAGGTATGGTCAGGGGAACATGCAGATTACGAGAAACTCAGAATCTTTGGATGCACAACCTATTATCATGTCAAAGATAATAAGCTTGATGATAGAGCTAAGAAGGCAATCTTTTTGGGGTATCCAAGAGGGGTTCAAGGCTATCGCCTTTGGAGTGTAAATGATTCTAAGTTTGTAATTAGCAGAGATGTTACCTTTGATGAACGATCTATGGTAGCTTTGTCTAAAGATGTGGTGCCAGATGATGGTGATGTTGGAAAAACTTCAAATACTCAAGTAGTGGAGATAGAGTCTAAATACCAATAAATAGACTCTAATAATGTTCAGGTGGAGCATCCTAATGCTTCTCGAGATGACGCAAAGGATGAACTTGATCGTGAGGAAATTCAGCAAGAAAATGCACATGCATTACAACAGCAGCAGTAGGATTCTTTGGCATCTACTAGGCCAAAGAGGAATTATAAATTTGTTCAGAAGTTCGGGTCAAACAAGCCTTTGAGACATTATGGGCAGCAAAACTTGGTAGATTATGCACTCTCAGTGGGGGATGATGAGCCGGTCACCTTCAAACATGCTATCAAAGACAAAGATAGAGAGAGTTGGTTGGTCGCTATGGAGGAAGAGATGCAATCTCTTCATAAGAACAAGACATGGGATGTGGTTCCATTGCCCGTGGGAAAGATTGCAATTGGTTGTAAGTGGGTGTATAAAAGAAAAGAAGATCCTACTAAGTCAGATGGTACAAGATTCAAAGCTAGGTTAGTAGCAAAGGATTTGCACAGAAAGAAGGTGTTGATTATAATGAGATATTTTCTCCAGTGGTGAAACACACTTCCATACGGGTGCTTTTAAGTCTTGTCGCTCATGGTGATCTTGAATTGGAACAACTAGACGTGAAGACTGCATTCTTGCACGGTGACTTAGAGGAAGAAATCTATATGTATCAACTTGAGGGTTTCAAGGTTGAGGGTAAAGAAAGTCAGGTATGTCGCTTAAGGAAATCGCTATATGGATTGAAACAATCTCCTCGGCAATGGTATAAGCGATTTGACTCCTTTATGTTAAAATAAGGTTTTTCCAGAAGTAATTATGATTGTTGTGTATATATTCGTACGCTTCCTGGAGGTGATTATATTTATCTTCTATTGTATGTGGATGACATGCTTATTGCCTCTAAGAGCAAGGTGGAGATAGATATGTTAAAGGTTCAACTTGATAAAGAATATGAAACAAAAGATTTGGGTGCTGCACGGAAAATATTAGGCATGGAAATTAAAAGAGAGAGATCAAGCTGAAAATTGTTCTTGAGCCAGAGCGGGTACATTGAGCGTGTTATTGAAAGATTTGAAATGAAAAATGCTAAATCGGTGGTAACGCCGTTGGCTCCACATTTTAGGCTCTCTGGTAAACAATCTCCCACAACAGCAGAAGATAAGTCTTACATGGAAAATGTACCTTATACTAGTGCAGTCGGTAGCCTAATGTATGCTATGGTATGTACACGCCCAGATATTTCACAAGCAGTCAATGTTGTTAGCAGGTTCATGGCAAACCGGGTAAGGCACACTGGGAAGTAGTCAAGTGGATATTAAGATACTTGAAGGGTATCATTGACACATGTTTATGCTTTAGTGGAAAATCATGTCAAATCAGTGGCTTTGTTGATTCTGATTATGCTGGTGATCTAGATAGAAGACGTTCTACGACTGGTTATGTATATAAAATACATGGTGCTCCGGTTAGTTGGCGATCGATGTTACAAGCTACAGTGGCACTATCTACTACAGAAGCTGAGTACATAGCAGTAGCAGAAGGGGTGAAAGAAGCATTGTGGCTAAGAGGTCTTCTAGATGATTTGGGGTTGAAGCAAGATTGCGTGGATCTAAATTGTGATAGTCAAAGTGCAATTTATTTGGCTAAAAATCAGGTTCATCATGCTCGTACCAAGCATATTGATGTTAGATATCACTTCGTGCGTGATGTTATGGAGAAAGGTGACATTTCTCTTGTAAAAGTACACACGGATGAAAATCCCGCTGACATGTTGACTAAAGTGGTATCAGGAAGCAAGTTCCAACACTGTTTGAAATTGCTCAATATTGTTCCATGTTAGGCAGTCATTGTCAAATGATGCAACCGAATACGAATACCATTCTTTGATCGTCCAAAATTTGTGTAGATTTCAAATTATGAACGAGGTGGAGAATTGTGAGGGAGAGAGAAAGAAAAGGAAGGCTAAGAAAAGGAAGGCTAAGAGTTATTATAGGAAAATTTTATTTCTATCCGTTGAAATTATAGCATATAACCAATATATAAACGTTTGTAGAATTTCAATTCAATCATCATCAACAATAACAACTACATTCACATCTTCTTTTCATATTATTATTTTATTTCCTTTTCTCTTTAGTAATTATATAGTGAGTGCATTATTGTGAGTAGTGTTCAATTTCATATTACTTTGTAGCTATTAGAAGTCAAAATTCCGCTGCAAACTCAACACTAAACAATCCTAACTTGAAAACATTAGCAAGAAAAGGACCCGGTGGCAGAGTTTTGGTAAGAAAATCAGCAAGTTGATCATTGGAACGAACTGGCATAAGATGAATGAGACTAGACAAATGCTTTTCACGAACAATGTGGCAGTCCACTTCAATATGTTTAGTTCTTTTATGAAAGATGGGATTATTGGCAATGTGAATGGCTGACTGGTTTTCACATAATAGAGTAATAGATTTTTGAAGCGGCAAACCAATGAAATCCATTAAAAAAGATAACCAACTAGCTTCACAAGTAGCAACAGCAAGAGACCTATATTCAACTTCTGCAGAGGACTTGGCAATGGTGGTTTATTTCTTACTCTTCCAGCTAATGAGAGAGTTCCCAAGTATGAAGCAATAACCGGAAACGGAGCAACGAGTATCGGCACAGGTAGCCCAGTCAGTGTTGGCAAATCCAGTGAGATGCAGATTAGAAGTAGAAGAGAAGAAGAGACCAGTTGCAGGTCGGCCTTTTAAATATCGGAGTATGCGAAAAGCAGCCTGTAGGTGAGAAGTAGTTGCACAATCCAAAAATTGGCTCAAACGTCCCACAGCATAAGAGATATTGGGTCTAGTGTTTGTGAGGTAAAGGAGTCGGCCGATAAGTTGTCTGTAAACAGTGTTGTCTGTTAAAATGGTACCTTATTCCTTTGAGAGTTTTTGACTATAATCAAATGGGGGTAGAGAGAGGCTTGCAATCTAGATAACCAAAATCCCTGAGAAGGTCCATGGGGTACTTCCGCTGATAAATGTGAATTTCAGAGTTAAAGCGTGCTACTTCCATTCCCAAGAAGTATTTGAGATCACCAAGATCCTTTATTTTGAATTTGTCATCCAAATTTGGCTTGATGGAATTGATTTCACCAATGTCATTCCTGGTTAAAAATAAGTCATCAACATATACTAGAATGACAGTGAAGCTTTCAGATTGTTTCTTGATGAAGAGTGAATGATCATAAAAAAACTGCTTATAACCAGCATCCACAAGAGTCTGAGTGAGCTTAATGTTCCATTACCTGCTTGCTTGCTTAAGCCCATATAGAGACTTTTGCAATTTATAAACCAAATCTGGTTGTGATACAGCCAAACCAGGTGGTATCTTCATATAAATTTCCTTGTCCAAATCTTCATGAAGGAACGCAGTATTGACGTCCAGCTGTTTCAAATGCCATTTCTTTGCTGTTGCTAATGCTAACATTACTCGTAGGGTAGTCATTTTGACAACTGGACTAAAAGTATCACCATAATCTACTACTTGCACTTGAGTGAATCCTTTTGCAACTAGCCTCGCTTTGTGCCTCTCTATGGTGCCATCGAGATTGAATTTTACCCGAAAAACCCATTGGCAACCTACAGCCTTCTTGTCTTTTGGGAGTTCAGTGAGACACCAAGTTCTATTTTGATTTAGAGCTTTCAATTCATCTTGTATTGTATTTTTCCAACATTCATGTGCAGCAGCTTCCTCATAAGTGCTAGGTTCTTGATTTGAGGTGATGGCTAGAGAAAGTGACTTATATTTTGGGGTTAGTTTTTCATATGACAAGTGTTGTGAGATAGGATATAAAGAGTTAGAGTTGGCAAAGTTGCTAGAGTGAGCTGTGTGGGTTGTCATACAATGATAGTCATTCAAATAAGCAGGCGATTTCTTGACTCTTTCAGACTTTCTAGTAATGCAGTCATGTGTGATGTCAGAGTGTTGTGATGCAGGTGCATTGTTAGTGTGTGGTGTGGTAATGGGTGCAATAGTGTGTGAGGAAATTGGTGAGTGCATTGAGTTGAGAAATGTTCATTTGAATATGTGAGTGTGGTATGTGTGGGTGATTGCAAATGATGTGTGAATGGTGTATCATATTGAAAAAGGTTCAATGCATTGTGGAGTACTAGTGGGTACCACAGAAATATCAGTGCTAGTGGAATGTAAAAAATGGAAAATGAGTTTCATAAAAAGTTACATTTTTTGATATGAAAATTTTCTTTGATTTTAAATCAACAAGTCGAAAACCTTTTGTTCCTAATTTAAAACCAAGAAAAGCTGTTTTTCTGCCTCTTGGGTCTAATTTTGTTCTTGAATTTGTTAATGTGGAGGCATATGCAAGAGAACCAAATACTTTTAAATATGAAATGTCAGGTAAGTTACCATACAAAAGCTTGTAAGAACTAGCATTATACAGGTTAGTGTTGGGCAGCCTATTAATTAGGTGAATGGTGTGAGCAACTACGTATTGCCAAAAATAATGTGAAATTCCTTATTGAAATAATAGTGTTCTAACAACACCTAAAATATGCTGGTATTTTCTCTCTACAATCCCGTTTTGCTTTGGTGTTTCTACACAAGAAGTTTGATATAAAATTCCAGTTGATGCCAAAAAAATGATTTTAGAGTGCACTCTGTCCCGTTGTCAGTCCTTATACATTTAACTTGTTTTTCAAATTGTACTCTGACAAAATTCACAAAATTAATAACCAATTGTGATGCTTCAGATTTGGTTTTCATAAAAAAAATCCAAGTGAATATGCTCTTGCCATCCACCACAGTACAAAAGTACCTATGTCCTTCATTGGAAAGGACAGAAATAGGACCCCAGATATCCATCCATATGAACTAAGTCAAAACAATCTTTTATTTTAGTTGTACTAAGATTAAAAGATAATTTCTTTTGTTTTGCAAAATGACATGAATCACAAGAAAGTTTTGAAGTAATACAATCTATAAAAGGATAATACTTCTTCAAAAAAATCAATTTATGCATGGGTATGTGTCCTAATCTAAGATGCCAAATGTTGTTGTGCCCTAAGTTGTTCAAACAGTGATATTAATGGTTTGCCCACAAGGGATTAAGAGATGGAGAAAAATAAGTTCTTCTCATTGTTGAAGAGAATGAAAAATTCCCTTAAAAAATATTTGTTGAGTTATTACACCTTATATACTATGTACTCTTTATGTACTCTCACTAACAAATAATTATAATGGTAAATCTATTATTGATAAAAAAATAATCTAGGTAACAGTTATCCTCACCCGTGGAGAAATATTGTTAAAAGAAATTTTTCATTTCATATATACCCGTGGGCTTGTTTATGGCTCACTTAGAATTTATGCGGACTATTTTAGTTTTGACCACGAACATAGAGTATATTCTAGTACATCGCAACGTAATGAGATTCCAGGCTTTCACTCAGTTTTAATTACAGGTATAATGTAGAAGAGAAAAGTTTTAGTTACCTTGACAGTTATGGGCCATCTTTTGGTAGGAATGGATTTGGATTAGTTAACTTTGATTCAGTTATTCAGATATTTACCCCTTTATTTGGGGTCGAGGTAAATTCATATGACCCTACAAGAATATTGCTGCCAAATCCCAACTTGGGACCACCACTCGAAGAATGAACCGATGCAGTTTTCTTTTTTGTTAAATAGCTATGTTAAATGCTCTTTTTTTGTTGTTTGATTTTCATTGTATATATCTAATCCCCTAACTTGCTTTATGGAGAAGTTGTGAAATAGCTGTGCTAATGCTCTCTTTTTTGTCATTTGATTTTCATTGTATATATCCAATTAAACTATGCATCCAATTTCATTGTTACCTAATTTATTTCTTTATTAATAATATTAATAATAGGCTTATCATTGTAATTATTTGTTAGTGAGAGTACATAAAGAGTACATAGTATATAAGGTGTAATAACTCAACAAATATTTTCTAAGAAAATTTTTCATTCTCTTCAACAGAGAAGAACTTATTTTTCTCCTTAAACAAATATGTACTCTTTATGTACTATAACTAACAAATAATTATAATGGTAAGTCTATTATTGATAAAAAAAATAATACATAGTATATAAAGTGTAATAACTCAATAAATATTTTTTAAAAAAATTTTCATTCTCTTCAAAATGAGAAAAATTAAAAAATATTTGTTGAATTATTACTTTTTATATACTATGTACTCCTTATGTACTCACACTAAAAAATTATAACAAATAAACTTACATCTACTGATAAAAAAATAATTTAAATAACAAATCTACTAACAAAAACTACACAAATAAACAAATTAAAATAAAATAATATATAAAATTATAAATAATACGACAAAAAAATATTCTAATATAAATCTGAAAAAATACGACATCAACAAGAAACTTAAAAAAGTTATAATAATCAACAAGAAGAAATTTAATAAATCCAATAAGAAACAATTATTATTTGAACAACCATTAACAATACATAAGAAAACTTGAGTCACCAATCTTGGTGAGGGTAACTGTTATTTTTATTAATAATAGGCTTACCATTGTAATTATTTATTAGTGAAAGTACATAAAGAGTACATAGTATATAAGATGTCTTCATTCTCTATTTCTGTATTAGGCTCTCATTGTGCCTTCGTTCTCTATTTCAGTATTAAAATGATGAAAGAGAGTTTAATACAAAAATAGAGAACGAATGCACAATAAGAGCCTAATAGAAAAATAGAGAACGAAGGCTCAGAATCATTTGTCACCAATCCTCGTAAAAGGTAATAACTCCACTATGGTGAGAACCCACGCACCTCTTACTCTCAACTTTTTAATCAAAAAGTAAAATAACCAAAAAGTTACATATGCATATTTATATTAGTAGGAGAAGGGAAACTTTCAGAAGTTGGGCGATGTGGGACTAACTCCACCACCTCTTTAAAATGCCCTTCGATGTAGGGCCAACTCCATCACTTCTTCATGCAATAATAGGCTTATCATTATAATTATTTGTTAGTGAGAGTACATAAAGAGTACATATTTATTTAGGGAGAAAAATAAGTTCTTCTCATTATTGAAGAGAATGAAAAATTTCCTTAAAAAATATTGGTTGAGTTAATAACCCGGTGAGAACCTACGCATCTCTTATTCTCAACTTTTTAATCAAAAAGTAAAATAGCCAAAAAGTCTACCTCTTACTCTCAATTTTTTAATCAAAAAGTAAAATAATCAAAAAATTACATATGAACAACCATTAATACATAAGAAAGATATTTAACTATTGCTCTAAAAATAACCAGAACTAAATAAAAAAATTTATTTATGATATAATTACATTAATTAACCTATTTTTTCTTTCTTTTTTACTCTTTAAGTATCCTGTATGCAACACGCTTTACTTGCTTCGGTGGAAGCAAGAATTAACATATGGAGGCTCCAACATCAGCCTCCACTTCTAAAATGTATGATGTCTGTGACGAATTTTATCTACAAGTACAGTAGAATGTGTTCTACATGGAATGTAGATTCAAATCGTGGATTGCCTGTTCACTATGGATTAAATGCTTTGGTTACATACAAACTTTTATGTATTAAAGAAGGTGAAACACCTGTTTTTCAGGTATTGAAATTTTAATTTTTATATTTATTTTTTTTGTCCATTTTATTTATAATAATATCTATATTTTTTTTTCAGCCTAACATTGAATCCGGGCTTGGTGGACTGTTGGTTTTATATGATAAAAAATTAGTGGATATGCGAGAAATATTGTTAAAAGAAATTTTTCATTTCATATATACCTGTGGGCTTGTTTATGGCTCACTTAGGATTTATGCGGACTATTTTAGTTTTGACTACGAACATAGAGTATATTCTAGTACATCGCAACGTAATGAGATTCCAGGCTTTCACTCAGTTTAAATTACAAGTATAATGTAGAAGAGAAAAGTTTTAGTTACCTTAACACTTATGGGCCATCTTTTGGTAGGAATAGATTTGGATTAGTTAACTTTGATTCAGTTATTCAGATATTTACCCCTTTATTTGGGGTCGAGGTAAATTCATATGACCCTACAAGAGTATTGCTAACTTGGGACCACCACCCGAGGAATGAACTGATGCAGTTTTCTTTTTTGTTAAATAGCTATGTTAAATGCTCTTTTTTTGTTGTTTGATTTTCATTGTATATATCCAATCCCCTAACTTGCTTTATGGAGGAGTTGTGAAATAGCTATGCTAATGCTCTCTTTTTTGTCATTTGATTTTCATTGTATATATCCAATTAAACTATGCATCCAATTTCATTGTATATATCGAATCCCCTAACTGCTTTATGGAGGAGGAAAGTTCGCAAAAGAATAAACAAAGACAAAAATAATAATCAACAATAATAATGAGTCATGAGTTTGTTGGTGACTTGGCATTTATCCACATAACTTTTATAATATTTATAGAAATCTAAAATCTATAATCTATAATAATTGCTTATTTGTGAGTTTTTTTATTTTATTTATTTTAAAAAGAAAGCTGAAAATAACTTTCATTTAAATTCTGGGATGGAGCTTTAAAAGAAGTTAGCACACCTTTTTTTTCGTTTGAATAAGAATAGATGAGCTAAAGAAATAAAAAATTGATAGGACCTTGTCCCCACATTTTGTATTATCCTTCTCCTCATCTAATGAAATTCTTTTTTTTTTTTTAATAAAAAAAATTGTTTTAGAACTGAAGATGGGGAAGGGCTATAAATGTAACATGTTCTATATTCCAAAATAATGTTAATTGATCCATGGATATTTTCCTTTTACCAACTTGTTACTTTTCAGGGCATATCTTTGAGTCAATTTTCTTTATCTATCAAAGACTAATACTGTTTTTCCTCTTATTTTTATTCCATGTTGCACCATGTGCTGCTAAAAGTTTTGCCAAAATGAGAGGTGAGGTTACCCCTTTTGAAGTTCATACTATGGTACAGTTTTTCAGCTATCAAGATTTAATATATTTATCACGCAAATTATGCTTGTCGACTATGATTTTTCCCCCCTGTTGTGCCTGTTAAGCTATAATGATCATCTATTTGATGAGTATTTGCATGATTTATCACAGGCATAATTGTGATGGCAGAAGTGGATGTGCCTGGTCATGCAGAATCATGGTATAAAAACATTTTCTGATACCTTAAGTGCAGCTTGATAGTATGATAGTAATTGGCTTTATTATTGTTACACAGTAAGAGCATTGAATTTCATATACTTTTTATAGCTCATTGTAATTACTTCAAGTTTTGAAAGACAATAGTTTACCATAGAGAAGTTGATGATTATAGTTTGAAAAATGCAATATATAATTACATTAAGTCCTTCATCGGAAAATTAGATGTTGATTGACGGTATTTAGCTCAATGTATCCTCGAAGCAGTGCTATGGTTTGACATTGAATTCACAATTTTGTTTGTCATAGTGAGGAGTTGCTAAGTTTTTTTCCCCTTCCATATTTGCTTGGTCAGATTGTTACCTTGAAATCAAGAAGACAAAAGCCACATGTTAAGCATATTTTTGGCTTCATGAACATTAAGTACCTCCATAGTAGTGCTTGATGACATTCTTAAACTAGCTGTTACCTTATAGTTGAAATAGTTCAATTAATTATAATTTGTTCTGGTTTTTTGTTACTTCTTAATTTGTTCTTGATGGTTACCTTGTTAAGTGCTCGATAGTCGATGCACAGTCTCAATGAACCATCATGTTTCTTTTGGAATAAGACTGGTGCGCCATAAGGTGCCTTCGATGGACGGATGAACCCAGCATCTAGCAAATCCTTGAGTTGCTTCTTCAACTCCTCGAGTTCTGGCGGTACCATCCTATAAGGTGTTGAAGCGGGCGGCTTTGCTCCTGACTCCAATTCAATCTTATGGTCCACCTTCCTCCTAGGTGGTAGTTGTTTTGGCAACTCGGGAGGCATCACATCCTTATTTTTTTCAAGGACTTCCTTGATTTTGGGAGGAACGTCTTCTCTTTCGGATATTGACTCCTCTTGTAATAGAGCCAAATATGTAATCTCTCCCTTCCTGAACCCTTTCTTGAGTTGCATAGCAGAAAGTATCGGTGGTCCGCCAACTTTAGAGACTGTAGGGACCATGCATGGAGACCCTTTCTCCATGACGCATACTACGTCGTAGTATGGCATATGTATTATATTTGCCTTCCTTTGCAAATCGAGCCCGATTACTATTTTAAAATCGTCCATGGGTGCTACTGAGAAATCCACAAGGCCCTTCCAAGAACCAAGAGTCATCTCTGCCCCTTTTGCTACTCCCTTAAGGGGTTCACCCTTGGTATTCACGGGTTTGAACCAACCATTCTTTTCGGTGATCTTCAACCCAAGCCTTTTTGCTTCATCAGGCGTGATAAAGTTGTGTGTAGCACCAGTGTCGATCATAGCCATGACGGGTTTTTCATTGATAAAGGCCTTAACATACATCAAGCCTTTCTTTTCTACGGTGCTTTCCTCTTTGCCCTTCACAGAATTCATGAGTTGGATAGATCAAACACACTCGTTTACTTGAGTTTGGGCCTCTCGTTCCTCGGTGATAGATGCCAGAGTCCCTAGCTTGGGGCAGTCCTTCATTTGGTGTGGTCCCTTGCACACGAAGCATCCTCCTTTGGGCACGAAAGCCTTCTTCTTTTCCTCGTACTTTTTCTTTGAAGAGTATTTTTCTTCCTTCTTGATTGAGAAACTCTTCCCCTTGTCTCCCCCACCTTTAGTAGAACTAGGCTTGGAGGAAGACTTGGGTTTTAGAGTCTCCCCTATGATACTCAATGAGTGATTCGGCCACCACGATGGCCTCGTCGACATCTTTAACATTCCTTCTTTTTAGTTCTTGCTTTGCCCAAGGTTGGAGTCCATTAATGAAGAAGAACAATGCATCCTCTGATGCTAAGTTGGGGATTTGAAGCGTGAGAGTAGTGAACTCCTTTACGTAGTCACTAATTGTACTCTTGTGCTTCAACTCCCTCAACTTCTTCATTGCTTCATAAACCACATTCTCAGTGAAGAATTGTCTTTTCAATTCCCTTTTGAAATCTTCCCATGTGGCTATGTTGCAAGTACCCTTCTCCATATATACGCATTTTCTCCTCCACCACAAAGTAGCATTATCAGAAAGGTATAGAGCTGTAGTGCGTACCTTTATTGCTTCTTCGACCACCCCTTGACCTTCGAAGTACCTCTCCATTTGCCATAGGAAGTTTTCAACCTCGCGAGCGTCCCTTACACCCTTGAACTCCTTTGGCTTGGGGAGATCAATCTTTGTCGTCTTCCTTAAAATGGTTGGTCGAGATTTTGCCTCCTCGAACCAAACTCGAACTTCCTCAAATAGCTTTAAGGAATTCTCAAGCTTCTCTTTGATTTGGAGCATGTTTTCTTTGAAAGCATCTAGTTCTCCTAACTCGTGAGCCTCGAGGGGCTCCTTATCATGTTCTATCATTTGGAAACGCTCATCCATAGAGGATAGAACATTCTCCAACACAGAAACTCTCTCTTCTAAGAAGTTAGAGTCCTTACCTCTAGGCTCACTTGAAGAACAGACCTTCTTGCCTCCCCATTGAGAAGGAATAGCATTCCTTCCCCTTTGAGACTCAACATGCTCTATGGTGATACTAGAAGCCATACCCACAACCCACTTGTGCTCCCTCTCGAATCTTGCTTTGATGACAAATTGTCACGGCCTTGGACACACTTCAACACTACCGTGCTAGTACTCGGACTTACTCAACCTCTTGAACTAAGACCAAATCAGCCTAACTCTCAATATTTAGCAAGAAAGCTAAGAATACAAGAGAACACAAGAGAAAGGAAGCTTTGGTGGAATAACACTTTATTGCTCGAGTGTTTGTTACAAATGATTTACACACATTCCCACTAACTCTCACCTCCTATTTATAGCCATCCACCTCCTCAATGGATGGTTAAAATTAAATCTAATCAACGGCCTAGATTAATCATCTAGAACCTTCTTTACAAATATTCATCATACCACAACTTTCTAAATACTTCTAGATTCTTTCATACTACTCTTTATACTCCTATATACATCCACACTCTTCTATAATACTCTATGGCCTTCCAGAGTATTCTAGAACCTTTTAGAGTATTCCGGGACCTTCTAAGACATTCTAGAACGTTTCGGAACCATCTAGAGCATTCTCAAAGACTCTAAAAAACTTTACAAACACTGTTAAATTTAGCTTTCTAAAATTTACCGTGACAAAATACACAACGTGAGTTTCAATCTATTATCCCACATAAGAAGACAAAAGTTTAGGCTAACTTTTTTTTTTTTTTGAAATAGACAAACATGACCTGTTTTTTATTGGTGTAGAAAAGTCGAGTGCTTTTTACTTTTGTTAATGTGGATATAAAAAATTTGAAGATCATATTTCATAATAAATTTTTACAAATTCACAAATCTAACCTTTAGATTTGTAATTTTAAAATAATAAAAAATTTATTAACACAAATCTGATCTTTTAAATTTATGATTTTAAAAAATATAAAAAATTATAAACACAAA
>NC_029788.2:132880907-132885557 GCF_000816755.2 Arachis ipaensis | reverse complement strand
ACTCCAATAATAAAAAATAATAATAAAAATCAATAATTAGATTAAAAAAATCAAATTATTAGAGCTAATTCTCTAGTATATTTCATATTTAAATGCATATACTCTTTTTTCTTTAATTATTCAATATAGAATATTTATTTATGTCGGCATAAAAAACTAAGGGAGTACAAGTAATCAATTTCACAAGAGAATGTTTCTTTGTGTGATTATGTCTAACTTTTCTATTTTTTCTGTCTCAAAATTATTAGCCTTAAAAGAGTTGACTTTTAGTTATGGAAATGAGTTCACTTTCAAAAAGCATCTATGGCTTCTTTTTTTCCTATAGTAGTTTGCAAATGCAAGCAAAGCAAATGACAAATCAACCATCAATTATGCCTTTAGTTCGAAATGGAAGAATAATTCATATAGAAACTAGTATTTCATGTTTGATATTAAAAAATGCAGCAAAAATTTATCATAATTTATTACTTAACGAAAATGTACATACATGAGAGAATCTATATACTACATCATGTTGGAGATTAACGTTAAAATTTTCAACTCACAGATTATAAACTAAGATGCAAATTCAATCTTAATCCTTGTTCAGTACTATTAAGTTGACCACCACCACGGTTACCATTACTGTCAAGACTATCAAATCTTGACAGATATTGGTAACGGTGGTGGTGTAACAAATTTGTTGTGATCATGTGAGATTCTTCAAAGTAGATTTCGTCGTCACCACCACCACCATAGACACGACTTACAGGGGGAGCCATGGCTCCTCCTGAATGGTATGCATTATCACCAAAGCTGGTGGGTGTGCCACCACCACTTGTATAATAGAACCATGAAGATGCCTGAGAAGAAGGTTGTGGCGGCGGCACACCGGCACCACCACCAACAGCTAGAAGATGTGGCACCTGTGATGATGACATGATTGTGCTTTGAAAGTGTGAAGCAACAAAGCCACGTGCAGCTTGCATTTGAGCACGTTTCAGGAGCTGCCTCTCTTTCTTGTGTGCATTTTGGTGCCCACCAAGTGCTTGTGAATTTGCAAACTCTCTACAACAATACTGGCACTCATATTTTCTTGCATCCCTTGATGATGATGGTGATGAGTTATTAAAAGGGTCATCAAAAGAACAATTATCTTGTTCAGATTTCTGTGGTGGTGATGGTGATTGATTCATCAAACATGGTTGTTCTTTTTTATGAGTAGTAGTAGTAGTAGTGTTTTGATCTTTATTTGAGATCTTGTGATGAATGTTGATGCCAAAGAGCTTCAAAGATGGTGGGGTGGTAGGGGTGTTTGTGTTGGAATTTGCATGGTATTCAACAACTTCAGCCATATATGATCAATGAAGAAAGAGAGAAATTAATTAAAGCTACCAAGCAAAAAGATAGATATGCACCAAAGTTTATGTGATTTAGTGAATATGTGTGTGTGTGTGATTGAGGTATATAGAAAGTAGCTGTTGGGTGTGGTGGTCTTTATAAAAGAACAGTTTGAAAAGCATGCTAGGAAACAGGAAAACATAATCATATGAAAGCTAAACTAGAGTTTGTTGGGAAAATTCAAAATAAAGGGGAGAAGAAATAAAAAAAGGTATCAGATTTTGTTTAATAATGGAGAGAAGCAAAGTGTACCTTAATATTATTGCATTTTGTTTTTCAATTTTTTTTATTGTTCACGATATCTCCCAACTCGACAGGTTAAAGATTAATTCGTTGCGGATCGGATCTCTATTTAAAGGTCTGCTGCTGGTTAATAGATTGTTGCATGCACAAGGAGGAATTCGAACATCCGACACTTGCTTAAGCGAACGAACAAGGTGATTATTCGATTAACTCAAGTTGATTTTTTAGAATTTTATTTAATAATGTGCAAGGAGGAATGGTTGGACGATGATCAAAAGAGCGGAAAAAAATCAACTTAAAAATTAATAATTTAATGTGTCATTCTAAAATAAAAATTTTGAAAACGATATTTTAGTAGTTCGTTTTGGTATTTTTCAATGATGATTTTGAGTTGTGGGAACACATACTGTAGCTATAATGTTTATTATTATGTTATTAATTAGGTTTATATAAAACACATAACTGATGAATAAGTTTAAGTGCATCATGATACCTTAGATTTAATTTCTTAAAAAGATACAAATTGTATGTCTTGCTTTTGATTTTAATTTCTTTTGGATTTTAGCAGAAAGAAGAGAAGCTCAATCTTACAATGAAGTCCTAAAATTGGTCATTGGTATAAAACCAAGGGAATACTAGAAAAATAAATATAAGTCTAATTATAACTGAGGGCGGTTTACAGATAAAACAAAAGGGTATCTGCTTCTTTGGTTTAAAATGCTAGATACGTTTGTAATCTAGCTGAAGAACATATGTGTATATATAATAATATATATTATCATCTCTGAATTATTGGGCCAAAATAATAGATCAGCTCAATTAGATAAAGTGGGGGGTTTTGTATAATATTAGCTTAAATACATGAAATCCTAGCTGGCGTGTGATATAATATATTGCAACATATATATAACTCTTGGTATTGTGTGTAAAATTTCGATAAATATAAATATAAATTATTACTAATTAATTATTGATAAAAAATAATAATATTTACTGATAATATAATATTATATTACTCTTAAATGATTAATTGTTTGTATTAGATAAAAACTTATTTGTGACGATTTGTGACAAGTAAAAGAATAGTTCACAAGATGAAAAACCATGTTAGAGATATTAAGTACTACCTAATCATGGTTAATAAGTGAGGAATTAAGTCAAACATTGAGAGAGAAGGGAGTTATATATAGATTATTGAAATGACCATGCTCTAATAAGTTTATGTGGATTGAAGGTCCACACAATGACGTGTGGTGAATTGGTAGCTATCTCAATTCTCAAGCATGTTTGCGTGATTGACGTTGAGTTCGCCATTAATTATTAAGACAAAATCTATACGAATCTTACTAACTTCCACCACTTGGGTTCAATGTATTAGGATCATCTCATCAGCATTCCACATGCTCAATAGAATTGTGTACTAGATCATGTATAACATGGAACTAATGTTGCACGTGATCACAATTATATATATATTGAGTGATTGAGATGAGAAACTTTTCTTTAATTTTTCCTCAATTGACAACAAATCATGCATATATATTAACATGGTATAAGAACACATAATTAGCATAACACATGCTATGCAACTATTGCTTCTTTTTTTTTTTTTTCTAAAGTTAAGGGTGAGACTCGAATTCGATATTTTTAAATAAAGAAGGAAGATTATGCTATTTGAGTTATAATTCGTTAGCACTATTGTTATTATTATTAATCTATAAATTTTGTTAACTTGTATTTTACAGACATAAATTAAAGGTGAATGCTATTCTACCATCTCTAAAGTAATATGTAAGTTACCTCTCTGATGTGTTATATTTTAATTGGATGTTTCTTTTATACATTCTCTACTCATTCGTCGTCGTTGCGCCTCCCAAGCATCACAATCTCATTGGGTGTCTTATTTTCTCTTCCCAAATCATTCTTTCAGAAAAGGTACTCCAACTCTCTTTAATTACATTTATTCCACCGCATTGTACTCTTTCATCGTCGTCGTTACGCCTCCCAAGCATCACCGTCTCATTGGTGTCTTGTTTTCTCTTCCCAATTACTCCTCCCCACTCTTTTGTCATCGTCGTTGTGCCTCTTAAGTATTACCGTTTTATTGGGTGTTCCATTTTCTTCGTCTGTCAGATCGTCACCGTCTTCCAAGATATTATTAACTCTCATGAGATTAAAGTAACTCAAGTTAAAATAAACACCCAATTAAAATATGATACATCAGAGAGGGAATAACTTATCATCAAAAAATAATTTATAAAAATAAATTTTTTCATATTTTTATTACATTAAATACGTAAAAATATTTAAAAATTTTATTATTATATTTTCAAAATATATCTGTAAAATACAAGTTAGTTAAATCCTTGATTAATTGTTATTTATTATAATAATAGCTGAGCGGCGCTTGTATGTTCTGTAGGAGTACAATGGAAAATTAATCTTTCACATTTGTCTTATATAGATTTTGGATTATCTACTAAGTGATGGAGCTTTCAAATTGAGGTGGAAAAAAAAAATTAAAGTGTTGCGAAGTCCAGATCAAGTGAATGTACGTAGAGAAAGTATATGAAGGTGTTCATCATGGAGAAGCAAATTGATGGAATATCAATTATTGAGGTAATATAACTATATAAAATGATCACATACACCTCTTACAATTAAAACGTTATGCAATTGTTTTGCTATATATGTTTAATTTTTGTCCCCTCCTCTTATTATTATCCCTTCTCACCGCATTATTTATATACCTCAGCTCATAGAGAAATTAAATTCAATGAATATGTCCAACTATAAAATAGTTTCATTGCGAATGTTTGCATAATTGCATATACATATAATGTGAAATAATGTGTGGATTCACATTTTTCATCCACCATTGGTTGATTCAGCGTAAACTTAGTTATAATCATTTTTCGGTGATTAAAAAAAGAAGATAATAGTTTTATGACATTTATCTTAATATAACTATTGTTATACAGAAATATTACTTGTACATTATTAAAATTAACCACTAAAATTAGTTAT
>NC_029788.2:132877567-132880894 GCF_000816755.2 Arachis ipaensis | reverse complement strand
ATGACTAATTTAATCAATATGTTTACTTCTATTTATTTAAATTATTTTCAAAAGTAATTTTTCAAATGTTTTTCTACATGTGTAATGTTTATTATATTTATACAAACATGTTCAACTATTCATGAGAGTGTGGTGTCAGACTGTCAGATGATGTCTAACTTTCATTGCCCATAATGACAAAAGATTAGCTAGGAGTAGAGAAATATATATAATTAGGATATTTTGTTGTGAACAAGCTTGTCCCTCTTGCATTGCATATATATACTTGCCAACAAGATTATTGCTTTATTCAACCACCTAAAACATAACTACATTACATGAAGAATTTGCAATTTGGGAGACAATGATTGAAATTCACTCATCATACAGTTTAACCCTTCAGGTATGTGGTCCATTATGCTATTATTATATTTTATATTGACAATCAATTATTTTTGTGCAATATATACATACTGTGTGATTGTAATTATTTATCATTATTGTTGATTCTAAATTGAGTAAAGTATTATTTTTGTTTCCAACATTTAAAATAAATTTTAAAATTCTCTCTAACATTTAAAGATATTAATTGTGTTAATTAAGATTTTGTTAAAATTATTTCTTATTTCTTATTCATAATCTTGGAAGTAATGTAATTGGTTAAGGAAATTTCCAAGTGATAGACTGTAAAGTGGGAAATAGTATTCAAGCGCACATGGCAATAATTAATGACATATATATCATATGCATATGCATCATTTCACAAATGAAAAGTCAGTGAAAGGAATAGGAATAACATCCATGACACAAAGTCATTATTAACAGTAAGAAACATTTTGATAGGATTAGTATTGATCTAGTCGAATTAGAGAATTATGTTATAAATATGAGTATGATATAATAATGTAGGAGATGTATGATGTAATTAGAAATTCTACTTTTTTTTCTTTGACTCTAATTTTAGAAATTTATGTTCTATTCTCTCTGATTATCTCTAATTCTCTCTAGTTCTTAATACAATTTTGTATCAAATGATGCAGGTTGCCTGAACAAGCATCTTGGTCCGTTCTTGATAAATTAAATCCAAACATTGCAAACTAGTTTGAAATTGATCCCAAATTGAGTCCGGTGAACCACCATGAGAATTTGGCATGATGTTCATAATGAAAGCACCATTTGATATGAATTTGTATCAAGAATAGAGAGAAATATAGATAATCAGAGAGAATAAAAGAAAAATTTCTAAAATTAGGACCAAAGAAAAAAAATAGAATTTCTAATTACATCATGCATCTCCTACGTTATTATATCATACTCTTATTTATAGTATAATTCTCTAATTAGATTAGCGCAATACTAATCCTATCACATTTTAAGTGTTTCGTGATTCTAAGTTATGTTTTTAAATATTAATCTCAATTATAAAATTAGTTTTATCCATTGATTTCAATAATAAAATATATACATTATTAAAATCAATGATTAGAAATACTAAAACACGTGAAAAAATAAAATATTTGAAACATTTCTTAAATTGTATATATTGCTCATGAAGCGTTTAATAGCACCAAGTAAATTTTAGGGGATTTGGTGTAGCTGGCGCAAATGAATAATTATCCTAAATCTCCCCAATATTATTCCATTAATTGTAAGTTTTTATATTATTTTATCTTTTTTTGGGTAGAGTAAACTTCAAGTTTATTAAATGAAGTCACCCTAATAATATAAATCCTAGTCTTAGCTTGGACTAAGGAAAACATAAAACTAAAGAGTAAGTAAAGAATAATGCAATTAATTTAGGTGTATATGCCTTCGTATAAGACGAAAATTTGTGACGCAAAGCCTAGGTTATGCTCTAGAAGGTCAAGACTAGTAGCTAGTTAAATAAAAGCTTTTCATGTCATGAGAAAGGTTTATTTGTGCCGATTAGGCACTTAGTTTTTGGATAATTAATTAAGTCAGCAATTTAAATCCTTCAATAATATATAATAAACCAATTACATGCTTTTACACAGAGACAAATGGACGGCTTTGGGGATCTTGTATTAAAATGAACAAGTTATGTCTTAGACTAATCCTCTGTTTAATTTAATAGTATTGCTACTCTAGCTAGTTGATTCTCCAAATATCAGATTAATTTGATGAATGATCTTATAATAAAATTAGAGTGCCAATATTTCAAGTTAGTAAATGATAGCTTCTGCCAACATCTTTGGTTTGTAAGCCTTATTTGGAGAGAAGTAATCACAGTAGAAACCATTGCAAGTGTTAATCTGCAATAAAAGTCAACACAAATATTAATACATTATCAGCAAAAAATTGGATTTACATGAAAATACAAATGTTAATTATTTCTCTCAATAATGGAATATCATGTTTTGACTTATTTCACCATAGATAATCATGCTAATTTCACCAAGTCTGATGACACCTCAACATTATAATGAGAATAGTATTGAAATGACATAAAAGGTAAATCACAGCCATGCAAAAATGAAGCATAGTTCATTCTCATAATTCATAAACTCCAGTTTTGTGTCCGACCAAAATTTGAAAATGACAAATGTTTATAGAATATGAACATTTTTAAAGAAAGTAACAATAATTTTGTTAGATTAGATGGTACTCAAGGATGTCTTTTCAACTTTTTAAAAGAAAACATAAAAGATACTCATTTTATCAGGGTAGTAGTTTACTGTGCTGGCTGCAATTCTTTGGTTGTCCTTTGTTTCTCAATGCTTGTCTTCTAAAGAGTAAAGACTGTTTAATCTTGCAAGGACTGATAAAAGTCAATTAATCTTTCATTATCAACATGTCAAATTTGTTAACATGTCAGGTTTTGTGAAGCTGAATAGCTGAATAACTATTAACTAACTGAGAACATTTAATTGTTTAGAAACATGTGTATCGTGTGAAATAGTTGCTTATTATTGCAACAAGCAAGAATTGCATTTTTAAATATTTAATATAATCTAATTTAAATGATATTGGTGTTTAGTATTTGGGTAAAGTACTAAATTGGTGTCCTATGCTTGGGTGTAATCCTGTTTTGGTTCTTAAAGTTTAAAGTGTCCTATTTGAATCCAAAAAAGTTTCATTTAGTTTCAATGTAATCTTACCGTAAGATCAAAGTTAAATAATTAATGAAATGTCCAATGTCCTATATGGCAGTAGTACAAGAATAATGTCGATAATCTAGAGAATAAATGTATAAATTCCAGAGACACAAAATCAACTGTGGATGCATCAATATATTTATTTATTATTTTCTTACAATTTAAATGAAATATTTTTTATAGAATTAATGAGAATGAAATAATTTATTATTATTATTATTATTTGGAGTAC
>NC_029788.2:132874841-132877452 GCF_000816755.2 Arachis ipaensis | reverse complement strand
TGGTATGCTAATTCAATGAGTACATTATCACAAACTATTCTATTTAAATATGTTAATATTAATTATTCAATTTATTTTTTATATCTTATTTTGTCTCTAATTATTTTATACTATAGAATTAAGAATCAATTATATTTAAAATCATTCTTATCGTGTATTGACACTGGAATATTAATGAAAATATATTTGTCATGTTTTTGTGGTGTTAGAGTTAACAACTTCACAACGAATTAAGGGGGAGGAAAAGCCACAGATCGAATAGTCGCATATACCTTTAATACCAATGAAATTATGATATGCACAAAAAAATCGTGGTCTGATGCTTTTGGAGTTCAAACCTCACCGGAAAGGTGAAAATTAAGGTTAAAATATGAATGACATAGTAACAAATATTGAAAAGTCAAAATTAGGACCGTTTCACAGAAAACAATATGATCTTAGATATCATACTTTATCTAATTTGAACGAAAAAACAAAAGATTTTGTGTTACCCAACTCTGTTTAGACAGAGCCACATCAGATTGGACCCACAAGAACCACAAATATTGAGTACACAGCAATCTGCTCTCTCCGCCAACCGTAGAAATCGTTATCCCAAAATCTCATCCACTCCCTCTCATTCCCTCCACTCATTCCTCACTTGATAAACCATAGCAAATTGAGCATCTCATGAACACACAAGGAGAGGATAACACCAATCTCAACATAAACCAACCAAACCAATACACCACAACCCTCTTTCTCTAGCTCTCTTTCTGCTGTTGTAATCTACTTACACTGCAGAAGCCCCAAAAGGTACTCCATCTGCGACAATGTCTTGTTCCAATCTCACTATGTTGGTGTCCTCAAAACCTTCTCTTTCTGATGCCTCCAACCTCTCTTTCCGTTCTGTTCTCAACCCTTTTCAGCTCCCTTCACAAAACTCACCCTCATGCAGCCTCTCACGTTCTTCTGTCACCCCAGTACAGTGTGGTCTCAGAGAGCTCAGAACCCGCATTGAATCTGTCAAGAACACACAGAAGATCACAGAAGCAATGAAGCTTGTTGCAGCCGCTAAAGTCAGAAGGGCTCAAGAAGCTGTTGTTAATGGAAGACCCTTCTCAGAGACTCTTGTTGAGGTCCTCTACAACATCAACGAGCAGCTCCAAACTGAGGACATTGATGTCCCTCTCACAAAAGTTAGGCCAGTGAAGAAGGTAGCACTGGTTGTGTGCACTGGTGATAGAGGTCTCTGTGGTGGTTTCAACAATAACATCATCAAGAAAGCCGAGGCAAGAATTGCTCAATTGAAGGATCTTGGTCTTGACTACACTATCATTAGTGTTGGCAAGAAGGGTAACTCTTACTTCCTCCGTAGACCTTACATACCAGTTGATCGGTTTCTAGAAGGAGGATCGCTCCCAACTGCGAAAGAAGCTCAGGCAATTGCTGATGATGCCTTCTCGCTGTTTATCAGTGAAGAGGTTGACAAAGTAGAACTCTTGTACACAAAGTTTGTGTCATTGGTGAAATCAGATCCTGTGATTCATACCTTACTTCCACTGTCGCCAAAGGGAGAGATTTGTGACATCAATGGAAACTGTGTTGATGCTGCTGATGATGAGTTCTTCAGGCTAACAACAAAGGAAGGAAAGCTAACTGTAGAGAGGGATGCTGTGAGGACAAAGACAGAAGACTATTCACCAATTTTGGAGTTTGAGCAAGATCCTGTTCAGATCCTTGATGCTCTCTTGCCGCTTTATCTCAACAGCCAAGTCTTGAGAGCACTTCAAGAATCACTTGCAAGTGAGCTTGCTGCTAGAATGAGTGCAATGAGTAGTGCAACTGATAATGCTGTTGAGTTGAAGAAGAACTTATCCATTGTCTACAATAGGGAACGTCAGGCTAAGATCACAGGTGAAATTCTTGAGATTGTTGCTGGTGCCAATGCTCTTCAATAGGTTACTTTTGGCATCATCATCATCATTATCCATGGTTGGATTTATTTGTAGGTGTCCAATATCATAAAAGGGTGTTGTCGCTCCCCTTTATTACATTCTAATGTTCTTATTTATGACCGTTATGAAACTATGCGATTTTTACACTTCTGAAATATAAAAAACTAGGAGTCTCAAAGGGAAACCTTTTATTTTTTTTTTGTCAAGTTTTTTCCCTCCTTTTCATCTCACAAATGATGTATGTAATAATAGATCTATATATCATGTCACTGTTTTGGAAGTTGTATCTAAAAATTTATCATTTATATACTTTATTGTGGCTTTCACAATGACTAATTACTGATTTAGGTATTCTCATTGTTATATACAAGATATTCGAGCAACTTTTATTTAGATGTTTATGTTAGAGAATTACGAGATCTGTGACCTCGAGAATTCTGATGAATTCTAAAAGAAAGACAAATAATTAAAGGAAGAAAAAGCTCAAAAACAAAAACTATTGATAATGATAAATATTTTTTTATTTAATTTATTTTGCTAGCATGTACTAATTTTGTATGGAGACAATTAATTAAGACATTATTATTTCATATTTATGAGAGTATACGAGAGTACACATATATAACTATATTGATTTTTTACATTTTTATTTTTATTTAATTTTTAAAATTTAC